>NW_007232036.1:142102-205427 GCF_000164805.1 Carlito syrichta
AAAAAAAAAAAAAAAAAAAAAAATTTTGTACCTAACCTTTAAAAGATCATATGGATATTTCCTTCTATCTATAATAGCAGCTTTACTGATACACTAACCCAGAAACATATATATAACTATCAGATATAATAAGGTAAAACGGACATCTAGTGTACAGACAGGACACTACAACAAGTACAGAATTGGCAGTCCTTCCAGCTCAGCACACCTGGCTAGGCGTCTTGTCTACTCACTCAGCATTTAAAATTACCTAATAGGCCATGAAGATTTAAAGATGTATGTTCCCAGAAAGGATTCTAATCTTTTACATCTTTTTTTTAATCCACTGGTAATTTTTGAAAACTCCACAGAGTAAAACATGGAATATGAAAGAACATATGTGTATATGTGTATGAATACATGCCTATATGTATCTGTGTATAGATATAAAATGCGTGTATTTGCTATGCCACTCATTAAGCTACATAAACTTTGATAGTCACAATAATGATCTTTTTAAGGTCAGTGTATGGTGCAATCCCACATGGCTTAGTGAACTTTTCCCTATTATAGCCAAAGATCAGCGCTAACTAGAAGTTCTAAGTATCTGTTGGCCACAAAGGAGTACTGGAAGAGTGTGTAAATGTGAACACAAATGCAAAAGGCATACCTATTGCTGGTGAAACAGAGTTAAAAAAAAAAAGAAAGAAAATTATAAGTGGAAATTTTTCAAAAATACAGTTTTAAATGTTCATTGCTAGTACATAGCACAAATAAGACTACCACTGCACAATTTTATGAACTAACGATCTATAGATTTATTTATATATATATCCATTTATCTTATTAGCACTCCAAATAAACTAGCTCTCTATAAATTTGACAGGGTGTACATTAAAATGACGACAAAATGGGAAAGGGTTGTAATTCAGAAGTAAAGTAGTACCTGGGTTTGAAAACTAGAAAGTGTGGAATCTGTCTAGGTCAGTTTTTTTGACTCAGTGTAGTGTTCTTCCTATTAGATACCATGCTTCCTTTTGTGATTTTATGGTAGTTTCAGGTGGTTATGCCTCTGATCGTTATATCATGAACTTAATAAATATAACTATCTGGTATTTAATATATTTTATATTCATAATGATGTTTCATCACTAGTAAGTACTGTTATACTAAGGGATTTGCATCTTATTTCAATACCTTTGATTACCTCTATAAAGTTCATTTAAAGTGTCACTACATATACGTCTGCATTAGAAACATTTTTCAATGTACTGAGAAAAAAATTCAAACAAGAGATAGCATTTACTTCAGCTAGTGACCTTCCTATACAAAGAAACATTCTCATCACTCTGATCTATATTTCCAAGGTGAACCTAAATTGCTTTATAAAATTGAAAATACAAAGCTGTAATGTATACAGTGGTCTGGTAATTAACCTTGTACACTAACTTTGTCAAACAGATTTTGAGATGTTATGCTAAATGGCTGCAATATAGTCTGTATCTGAAATAAGAGAGACATAACAGAAGATTCATAAATTGATGAGTACTTTTATGGAAATACAGATATCCTTAACACATGAAATTCATATACGATGAAATTTTAGAAATCATAATAGATTTACTCCCTCCTTCAAAACGTAAACTGCGTGACACATAGCAACAACTCATAAGTGTTGAGTGGATGAAGTAATTTAACTCACATCCTTATTCAAATACATCCCATTCAGAAGGCTTACATTGTAGTAAAGGAAGACAGATATGTAAAAACTAAGTACATTAATATATAACAGGCATTATGACTGAAGAACATACAGGTACAACAAGAACACAATAGAAGAAGAGTCAATTCTTCCTATGGAAGCTCAGGATGGACTTACAGAGGTGATAAACACTATTATGTAAAAGAGTTCAGCTTGTATCATTAGAATTGATAAATGAAGAATAAATGGAGCCTGAACGTGTAAAGTTACAAATAATTTCCCTCAACTGACATAAATACTATAAGCAGACGTTCAAATATCAAAATATAATTAGAAAATGAAAATAATGTACTGTAAAAAGTCAGTAAACTGATATATGGGAGAGCTTATACAAATCTATTTTTCAAGTATTTATATCTGTATATACTTTATATATATTGTATACTAACTCACTGCAGCCTTGACCTCCTGGGCTCAAGTCATCCTCCCACCTCTGCCTCATGGGTAAGCTGGGACTACTGGCACATACCACTATGCTCAGCTAATTTTTTTATTTTTTTAGAGATGAGGTCTAAGCTAGTTTCAACTAGGTTAGTCTCAAACTTCGGGACTCAAGCAATCCTCCTGCCCTGGCCTCCCAAAGTGCTAGGATTGCAGGCATAAATCACTTCTGTCCAGCCTCCAGTATTAATATATTAACACATCAACATATGTATTCAATTTAAAGAAGCTCTAAGTCAGTGCCATTCAATAGAAATATAAAGCAAGTCACATAAGTAATCAAGTAAGAAGAAACAAACAAAATCTGTTACTGAAATATTTAATGTATCCAAAATATTACATTTTCAATATGTAATCAATACACAAAACATTTATGAAATATTTTACATTGTTTCATACTAAGTCTTCAAACTCCAATGTTTATTTTACACTCATAATACATCTCAATTCAGACCTGCCACACACCAAGTGCTCAATAGCATACCAGTGACTACCACAATAAACAACACAGCGCTCACCCATATTTTGAAATTCCTCCCATTAACAACTTTCCTAGAATAATATAATGAAAGCTACAGGTCTGATGCAAAAAGTCAGATGCACTGTTCCAGAAAACCAGCCAAAAGTAGACAGCATTTATAAAACAGTAAAAACATAATAATGATGTTATCCAAACACTTTCTTTTGTGAAAGTATTTCAGTATCGGGGACTCAGAAAAACAAACAGTTTCATTCTAACTACAACACATTTTTTTCTTCCATTTCAGACTAAGGCAATAAAGTATCCATAGAGGAAGAAGCAATGTGATACCTATTTATTGCAAACTTGGTAAAAAGACTGATTATGGAAATGATTCATAGGAAAATTACAGGAAAGAAACTGTAACTGAAAAACTATATTCTTTCACATTTTTACCACAGATAGGCAATCTTTCTTTTAGGTAAAATGAAAGAACATTTTAAACCATTCATTTCATGATTCAGTAAATATTTATTAAGAAGTTATCACTATGAGGAACTTTTCTAAGCATCAAGAATGTAGCCCTCATGGAACTCCATTCTACCGGCAGTAACATGCACTAGACAAAAATAATACACATACACACATACACACAGAGATAAGACTTAGAGAAGGCAATAAAAAAGACTGCTAGGAAGTGCCAAAAGTGGACAGGAGAGTTGTGATTTTTAAATAGGATGGTTAGAGTACTTAGCAAAAAAGAGCCAGTAGAGCAAAGACATAAAGGGAGGTAAGAGAATGAGTAATAAGGAGACTAATCTAAACAATGAAAAATAAATCTTTATCATCCTAAATAAGAAAACCTAAAAATACATAAGAAGCAATAACTGATATAGAGACAGTGTAGGCTTATTTTACTTACTGGAGGATTGATTTCATATAACTCTTTGTTCTTGGCAATTGTGTCATTTATCTTCTTCTGCATGTGGGAGATGTGCTGTTCATATGAGCCATCGTTGGGAGTCTTCCCAGCGATCTGAATACCACCAGGAGTTGGTAAAGCTGCTAAGTACACACCTGTGGCAGACTTATAAAAATAATGGGTAAATCATCAGAAAAATATCCACGGATTAATGGTCCCAAGGTTTCCATATTTAGGAATGTGGTCTTTGCCCAGTAGGAAGAATATAATAAGCTTGAATATATGCATAGAACGTCCCTGGAAGGGCACACAAAAAACATAACTGGTAATAGGAGTTGGTTTCTGCTGGGAGGGACCCAGGGCAGGTAAGAGACAGTTGTAAAATGAGGATTTACTTTTCACTACATACCCAACTGTACTTTCTATGGTTTTACCTTATAATTTTTGAAAATTCAATAAAAAAATAGCTTGGACAAAAAAAGATTAAAAGTTGCTCAAAAAAAAGACACATTTTTCATGAATAAGTGGACAATCTACCTTTAATGCTAGCAAAAAGAAAAGGGAAACTTTTGTGAGGTGAGTAAAGAAACTGAAGTTCAGAAAGAATAGGAAACTTAAGCTCACAATCAATAAACGTGATGAAGGGATTTGAACCTAAGTTTCTTACTCCAAAACCCAAAAACTTTTCACTACATTATCCTACCCTCTTAATTACCAGGAAAAACCACTATACTTGATACAGGTTTTTAAACTACTTAATTTAATTATTATTGATATCTAACTCTGTAACAATACTACATCAGTACCGGAAAACTATTATGAGAAATACAAAACAAGATGAAATGTATATGAATATAGCTATGTGCATTTATGTCTAACTATGATAATATAAGCAAAATTAACAGAAGAAACATCAAATTGTTAACATCAAAGGGGTAGACTGGGAAAGAGAGAAGATCATTCTTTTACTGTTGGATATTTATGTATTTTTGATCATTTGAGTTGTTACTATATTTTTATTTATTTATTTATTTATTTATTTATTTATTGAGTTGGAGTCTCACTCTGTCACCCAGACTGGAGTGCAGTGGCCGCTACCTGACACCGCAGCCTCGACCTGCTGGGCTCCAGCGATCCTTCCACCTCAGCCTTCCAAGTAGTCGGAATTAAAGGCATGCGCTACCACGCCCAGCTAATTTTTTGATTTATTGTAGAGATGAGGTCTTGCCTGCCCAGGCGGGTCTCGAACCCGCAGGCTCAGGCAATCCACTCACCTCAGCCTCCCAAAAGGCGTGGGATTACAGGCTGAGCCACCGAGCCCGGCTAGAGTTGTTACTATATTTTTAAATTAATCAACCACCAAAAAGTCAATCCTAAAAAAGGGCATAATACTCAATGATGAAGTCTGCACAGCAGATGATATTGATCCTCAAGAACACCATTCCCTGGTTCATTCATTAGTATCCATAACTGCATCCATGATCCAAACCCTGGCATTCTCCCAGGGAACTGACCCATCTCTATCACTTCCTTAGCTCCATTCATTAATGAGGCAACAGCCCTGCATGGTTAGGAACACAGAATGTAGAATCAAATAAGTCTGGGTTTGAAATCCAGTTCCAACACATGTAGCCACATCACTCTGGAGTCTCACTCATAGCATGTTTTCTCTTCTTGTAAAGTGAAGATAACATTACATTCCTTCTAGAATAGCACAGTGCCAGACACCTAGTCAGCACTTATCAGAAGCTACTCTTACGACCTCAGCATTTAAGTGCACAAAGCATAAGGACAAAAGGTCAGTTATAATTAGTATCACTAGTAATCAAGAAGGAAAAGATCAGTATGAATCAGAAAAAAGTATTTGAGGCAGGTCTTAAATTACACTAGTGTCATAAACTAGTTTCTCAGGGCTCAACCATCCATAATGTTTGGTGTAGTTGGCAGGAGGTTTTTTTAAAAACTATGGATCTGAATCCAGTGCTTAGGTCCATAGGCACCCACCAATCACTAGTCTTGCATTCAGCACAAATTATACGTTTATCTTATGTACTTGCTGAGCATGCAAATTTTTAGACCACTGAATCAAAATGAACATTTTCCCCCAGGTTAATTTCAGTATTACATATTTTAATAATAACCAGGTTACTTATATTAATTATTACAAACTTCAGTTGTTAGAAAATTATAATACCTAATCAGTTGATCATCATCACAGTTATCCTCTACATACAAAAACTTACATATTTGCTCTTAAAGAAAGAACTGATGACACAGGAAACAACTGTACATTTTACCTATTAATATATACTGACACAAAAAAATTCAAGTTCCATAAATTTATTAAAATTAAATTTCTATACATGTCTCAGAAAGATAGCATGAGAGTATCAATTTGAAAATGGTCAGCCACATAGACAAAATCCTGACAAATAAAAAGTGCCAAGAACATGAGAGGATTTCCATAAATATTATTGATCAGATTCCACAGGATTGATACATATTTTGCAGGGACCTAGTTCTCTGGGTCCCATACTACTTATAGAGACAGTGCTGACTTTCCCACTGATATCTTTCCAGTCAGAACTCATTTTCTACCAAGTCAAAGTGGACATTAAGCCAAGACAGAGCTTTTTCCATCTCATATTTTATAAGCATTTAAGAAACACATATTTTATTACACATTCTATCACTGACCACAGGTGCACATTTATGTAAAAGCTTAACTCTCTATCTAACAGTTTCTCACATGTTTTGCTTTATTTTCTCCATTAAAACTAAAGATTATTTTAACCCATGGTCCACATCAAGGGGGGGAAACTGCCTCTCTTTCCTCAAGGGACATTTGGCAATTTCTGAGGATATTTTTAGTTGTTACAACTGGAAGACTGCTACTAGCATCTAGTGGGTAGAGGCCAGGGATGCTGCTAAACATCCTACAGTGAACAAGACAGCCGTTGCAACAAAGAGTCATCTTTCCCCAAGTGTCAACATTGCTGAGATGGTGAAACCCTGTTTCAGCAACATATAAACAATAAGTCCAGACCAATTGTGGCCAAGTTACTAAACAAACTACATATGAGAATTTTTAGACTCAGGACTACTGAGGTTATAATCACAGTCCCTTTAAAATATGTGAAAGCCACATAATTTTTACATTTTAAAATGTCCCTGTCCCTTAAAGTTCTTAATGTCAATTTCTTTAGATAAGTCTTTGAAAGACCCTTTGAATCACATAAAGCAGAATCTATTGTAACTATAGAATTCATATAACAAAATCAAAAACATCTAAACTTACCGCTAAGCCCATCAACATATTTTCACCCACTGTAATCTGAATTCTTAGTCCAAACAAAGCATTCATTCCTTTGAGTTTTAGTTTATTCATTAGCTGAGTATGCACTTCATATTCCATAAATGGCAAGAGATTACTGATAGCTGTAGCATTTGCTTCTGCTTGGGCTTTCTTTTTTAAGCGACATAATCTGTTAAGGAAGATAATTTAGTCAGTGGACGGTATTCTTAAGAAAATTCCAAATTTTAAATCTTCTAGAAGTTTGCTTTAAAAACATTAACTTATTTCTAATGGACTTACTAAGTTATATCAATAATCTTTTCTGCAATTTTGTGTCACTGTATAAACTTTCAATAAAAATCATACTTCAATAAAGAAAATTGAAAAACCTCAAAATCTCTAGAAATAAGTAATAACCAAAATCAAGAGAGAATGTAACTTTAAATCATAGGTTTTATAACCACATTTGACCATATGATGGATGGCCAGCAGAGAAAAAAAAGACAAAAAAAATTACTCATTAAAATATATAAAAATTACTTGTTCATCTACTTTGTGCCAGATTAACTACCTTTAAGAGACAGTAATTAGACTAACAGATTATTTCTCAACAGTAGGAATGAAAGTCAGAAGACACTAGCAAAAGGGTATCTTCAGTGTGGTGAAAGGAAATAACTGCCAGCATAAAATATTGTTTAGAGATAAAAGTAAAATAAACACATTTTTTAAACAACCAAAATCAGACAGTTCACCATCACCAGCCCATCAAAAGAAATTCTAAAGCACACATTTCAGGTAAAAGAAAAACAATCCCAAATTGAAGACCTGAGATGCCAGAGGGAAGAAAGTAAATAGTTTAGAAATATATTTTTAAAAAACAATCAACGACTTTGTAATGAATTTAATGTGGGGGGGTTGAGAAAAAGGACAGTGTCAAAGAATACCAAATGTGGCATGAAGAAATGGATAGAGATACCATTTATTAAATCAGAAAGGCTAACAAGAAAGAAATAGAGAAAATTGGAAGCTCATCTTGGAATGAGTATGGATGCCTATGACCCATCAAAACGGGGAATGAAGTAGATAGGTACATGAGCCTGAAGCACTGGAGAGGGTTCTGGACTACAGTTATAAATCTGGGAGTCACAGACAGCATATAGATCTACATGAATTGATGAGTTCAACTAGGAAGAGAGCTTTGAGAAGAGAGTCCAAACCTACGGCTCGCAAAGATCAAGAAATGAGGAGGAGTCAACAAGAAGGCTGAAGACAACATAAAAGTAGGAGAACACAGAAGGTGTGGTATTGTGAAGGAATGCCACAATTCAAAGGAATTTAAGAAAGTGAAAATAGTCAACTATAGAACTGTTGCTAAAATGTCAGGTAATAAGGACAGAAATGCCCAATGGACTTGGTGACCAGGCAGATATTGGTGACCTAGACAGATACAGCTGTTTCATACATGCCTGTTACAACCTAGGATTTCCTACTCCAATGTATTTTAAAAGGAACTATAACCAGCTGATAAAGTAGTACAAAAAAAAAATATATATACTACATAGCACTATTCTTGAAAAGAAAAGAAAGTCAGTTTCTAAAATATGTTAACTAAGCAGTCTATATTTAGTCACATCCCTAGACTGTAGCAGGTTAATTAATAATTGCCATAATAATAAAGATTCGTATAGCATTTAATGTTTAAAACTGCTTTTGAAAATAAACTTATTTGAGTTTTATTTTATATATGCAATAAAATACAAGATTCCAACAGAGTTGCCCAGGTAGGAAACAGTAGAGCTGATATCTGAAAATAGGTTTATGACTCATACCCCATGCTTTTTAGAAATACTAAATCAGGAGTCCCCAACTCCCAGGCAACATACCATTAGTGGTCTGTGGCCTATTAGGAACTCAGCCACACAGCAGGAGGAGAGCGGTGGGCAAGCAAGTGAAGCCTTATCTATATTTACAGTCATTTCCCATAGCTCACATTACCACTTGAGCTCTGTCTTTTGTCAAATCAGTGGTGGCATTAGCTTCTCATAGGAACAAGAACCCTATTGTGAACTGCACATGCAAGGGATCTAGGCTGTGTGCTCCTTATGAAAATCAAATGCCTGATGATCTGAGGTGGCACTGAGGCAGTGATGCTGAGGAACAGTTGCAAAGACAAATAAACATTAGCAGTAAGGTATGACTGCACAGAGACCATAATAAATCAACAGCTGGAAGAGTCATGTCAAAGCCCTATCCGTGAGTGGCAAGTGAGTTGATGTACTTCAATTGTGCACCTGCATCTGGTAGCATAATTATTGTATAATTATTTATAATATATAATTACTTTATTGTATAATGACATATAATTATTTCACTATAAATTACATTATATTTCACTATATGTTTATTATATATATACAGTTCATTATACATTACAAAGTAATTATAACAGAAATAAAGTACACAATAAATGTGATACACTTGAATCATCCTGAAGCCATACCCTGTAATCCCATACATGGAAAAATTGCCTTCCAAGAAACTGGTCCCTGATGCCAAAAAGGTTGGGCACTGCTGTACTAAATGCTAATTTTACAAACATACCTTGCTTGAATAAGACAACCTTTTCCAATAACTGTTGCATCTGTTGGGAGGTCTATAGTTGTAAAGAGAACATCAGGAACTTTTTGTTTCCTGCAGTTATAGCAATATGTAAGATGAGCTGGAAATGGCATATTCAGTTCATCATATGGTATATGGCAAAATCCACAACCTGTAGGCAAATTTTCTTCAAGCCTATATAAATACATTAAGAAAAAAACAAGGCATTCTTTAAAAACCTATAATTTTTTACAAAAATAATATGTAACTGATATTACACACACAGTACTTATATACAAATTTTACAACTTCTATCACAATAGGCTATAAAAGTACCATCATGACTGATAATAATTACAAATGACCATGAAATCAGAACCATACATTTTTCTATGAAAGAAATTTTACACCAATTCATATATTTGATGACTTACCACCTAACAGAGATCACTATTATCCAAAGATTTCTGTTTGGGACACATTTTTTTTAAATGGCTAAATGACAAAGGCAACATTTTCCTACTGGTTGACAAATATAACAACAAAACAAAAATTCTTAAGGAAAAAAATGTTCAATCAAACAAACTAACATTTTTTTTTAACTTAAAGTTTAAAAAGATAGATTTAAAAAGAAAAACAAGTAAGTCAACAGGCCATATGCTAAGATTTCTAATTTCCAATGACTGTTTTAACATGTCAAAAACTAAAACCCCTGTTTCATAAGTGACATATATGTCATATATAAACTGTAAATGAATCACCCACAACCTCCCCATTCACTGTGAAATGTTTGTTGCACTTTACTGTTTGTGAATCCATTCCAAATGATTAAGTATTTTTTCATTCACTAAATTTGAGGATGTCAGGACAACAGCGATAGAGGCAAAGGAAAGCTTCACGGAGAGCTCTAGACTTTCACACAGCCACATCTCCTAACATTCTAGAAAGATGTGGGTTTCAATTCTCCCTAATCTAAAGCAACTAATCAGAAGTTAAATTGTGGCAAGTAGAGAAATTAAAAGGTGATGGGGGGGACCTCATACACAAAGAGACAGGCCTTCTGCAGATTATTTTTGTATACTTTTTTTAATGTATACAATAATACTCTAAATCATATTAAATTACTCCTAGAAATTATTCTTTTACTATGGAAATGGGATTCTGGTGCATCAGAACTACCAGAGAAGTCAGACTTCTGAATGGAACTGTGTGACTCTGAACAAGTTATTTGATCTCTCAGAGCTTCCTCTATAAAACGGGAATACCTATCTAGAAAGTTTTATGGATCTTTTTGGAAATTAATTTTTAAAAAACTATAGCTAAAAACATACCGCCTCTCCAATATAATGCCTCACAAATACTAGTTCTACTCAGCCTGAAGCCAACCCGAGATCCTAACTTGCTTCGTCACACTGAGTACTTAAAGAGCAGACCTCATATTTGAATTTCAGCTGGTTTGACTACAAAGCCAATGTGTTAGAAAGGGGCACAAGAGAATGAAAACTGAAGCAATTTTAATAACTAAGCGCCATATACAAATTTGAACATTAGTGGTACAACAACACAAGGCAAACAAATAAAAGTATTACAATTTACAAAAGCATCCTAAATATAAAATGTATAAAAGGAATTGTCCCTGAAGAGTGAGATCATAGAACTTTTACTTTTTTCCTTCTACTCTCCTACATTCTCTGAATTTTTCCTAGTAAGCCATAATAATTTTATAGCAGAAAGAAAAGATGTTTTTGTCTTTTACAACTAGTAATAATGACACCTATGGTATTGGACTACCATATAAAAGAATATACTGCATCCATTCAAGTCACAATTCAGAAAGAACCAAGCTGCATGGGAAATGTCATTTGCTAACTTTGACTTTCTATCTACTCAAGAATGAAATCTATGAACATGTGTGAGAACTATATTGCAGCACTGAGACAATTCACCAGCAAAGGCACATTTTCTCAATAGAACATTCCAATTGTTTAATATACTTCAAAATGTCCCACATTCACTTTCCTATTTATGATGACCTTTAAGGCTCTAGAATTTATAATAATCAATACCCATTCTAATACTGATAAAGAAACAAGTTCCTTTTGTGACTATGAGAGTTAGAATATCTTTGTTATAAACACTTGCAAATCTACACTAAATTTGACAACACAAAAATTTTTTTTTTTTTCTTTCTCCCTTAACACTTGATGTATTAATACTGGGGGAGGGAAGTAAATATGCATACTGTGAAGTAAGGGGTAGTTAAAATCTATGTTATCCAGGTAGACCCAGGTACCAAACTATTATTGAAGTGCTTGGTCCTAATTTCTATACTGTACCATTGTAAACCACTCTCACAGAGAAGAACTATTCAAGCCTTGAGAGAAAAAAAGTCAAACTCTCCCTTCCCTGTCCATATAGAAAAGTATATATACATTTAAATTTACAGTTGGTCCTGCATATCTCTGGGTTTGACACTCATGAACTCAATCAATCGTGGGTCGAAAATATTCAGGAAAGAACAAAGAATCGCACAAAACACCAAAAAAGCAAAACTTCACACTGCTGTGTGCTGAGCACTATGTTGAATCCACTCAAGTGAAACGATATTTAGGCATTATATTAGGTATTATAAGTAATCTAGATATTATTTAAAGTATATGAGAGGCTGTGCATAAATCATATGCAAATACTAAACCATTTTATATAAGGGACTTGAGCATCTGCAGATTCCCCATGGATACCAAAGGATGACTGTACATATATATACACATATATGTATATCTGATAGTTTCATCTGTTTATGAAAAGCATTTTTGACATTTATGGAAGCTAATAGTTTAAAAGTTTAAGGGACCAACAATTAAATAATCTAAAAAGTAAGTTCATTTTGCCTAATGCTTTCACTTTCCCTTTCATATCTATTATAGTTAGAGTTCACTGTCCATGTTATAATTTTAACAAAATATCATACTTTGATTATTTTATAAATTAAGAATTTTCTTTATAAAAATTGCTTTATTATTTTTTTCTGTTTTTGGAAGTGAGACAAAGGGGAAAGAGAGGAAGAAAAAAATCAAAAGACATTATTTATATATTGTGACAAAGTAAAAATAATATATACTTGAAATTCTTTAATTAGTAATCATACATGTCACTCATCAAGATACTAAAAGCAAAAATATGTGGAATATAGTACAGAATTCAATACTATTCTGTGACTATGGGCTAGCGAAAACTCAGTGAAGTGAACTCAGTGAAGTGCTAGGTCCTAATTTCTACACTGTACCATTGCAAGTCACCCTCACAGAGAAGAACCATCCACTGTACCATTGCAAGTCACCCTCACAGAGAAGAACCATCCAAGCTCTGAGGTTTACCATTGTAAACCACTCTCACAGAGAAGAACTATTCAAGCCTTGAGAGAAAAAAAAGTCAAACTCTCCCTTCCCTGCCCTTATAGAAAATAAGCCCTTATAGAAAATAAGCCAGGCTGTCATGACAACCTCTGTTCCAAATAGCCCTCCACGGTGCCATCCTGAAGAAATCTAGGGTTCAGTACAGCCGCCGTGCCAGATGCAGATAAAATGCAGACCTCTTCACTATAAAGAAAAAACACAAACAAGTTAATAGTTTCAGAGTATAACTTTGGAAAAATACTAAATATCCAAATGATTACAGCATTCACTATTTTTAGTCAAGTAAGACTCTACAAAATATTAAATAATATAACAGCATTACCTCCCAAATTTAGGAGAGGAAAGAGAAGTAATGTAACTTTCTTAGAAGAAGGCAATAATTCTTTATAAACTAAAAACTGAAAAAAGGTAAAGCATTAACATTAATGACAAGAACTTCCTTTAAAATATGGCAAAACTAAAAGAATAAAATGTTTCAAAATGTAAGGAGTAATAAACTACACTTTTGAATCCAGCATTAATCAATAAAATCATATTTAAAAACTCTTTAATAATTTTATTAAAATTACTCTAAAAGCACAACTCTAGATATAGCCATGTATCCAGAAACTATCTGTGCCCCCTAAAACTACTAAAATAAAAAGAGAAAAAATAAATAAAAGCAGTAACTATGCAAACATCTATATTTATAAAAATGATTTATATAGCATAGTCTAAATTATTATAAAAGTATCTGAAAAAATATACAAAATATAGTAAATGGAACTTAAATTATATCATTATGTGATAGAAAATTGATTTTCAAAAGAATTTCTTGAAATTATTTTGAATCACTCAAAACAAATGAGAAAAGCAGCAAGCTAGGAATGAAATGCTGAAAACAGGTATAAATGAAACAGAAGCCTGAGAGAACTGGGAAGAAGCAGTCACTTAAAGGGAGGCAGGATTAAAAGGCCGGTGGGCACTGAGAACATCAGAAGTAAACTGGAGTCACTGAAGTTTTTGAATCAAGGAGTTACAAGCACAGAAGCGCATTTCAAAGAGTTTAATCCAGTAACAGTACACAGCATAAGTGGGAATAGTATAGATTGGTAAAGATGGGATTTAAATACAAAGACTTTTTTGAGGTAAGGAGGTGGGGGAAGCTTCTATCAGGTGAACTCAAACTTCTGAGTTACTAACTGAACTCATTTATAGACTGTAACCTATCTTCAGTCATGCTGAATCTACACTTTGTGGCCTTCCTCACATTCTAGTCTTTTACGCTTTAAAATCTCTTCCCATGCTCCTTCTTTGTATTTATAGAATTTATATTCATTACCGAAATTCAGTTCAAGCATCTGACACTTACTTTACTGACACTTTCTTCCAATCCCATTTCAGGCTATCAGCCCTCTGGAATCCCAAAGCATCCTAGTATATCTTAATCATAAAACATATTTTACTTACCACAACTATCCAGTAAAATATAAATCTGATAGCAAGAACTATATCTTTTAAAACCTTTTCTCTAGATCCTGAAAGTATTTGACACTAAATCTATAAATAAGCCAAGAGATCTATGAAGGAGTAAGGCAAGATAAGCACGAAAAAATTAGTAGTTAACAAGAGTAGAAATGACACCATAGGAACAGGACAGTTCAGAAGTATAATACATGGTCTGCAAAGAAAAAGAAAGAGGTCCCAGAAGAGTAAATAACTTGGCTCTGTAATGCCAATTTACTACAGTTTGTAGTTTTTCTCTAACAATAATGAACACCCCAAGAGCAGAGAATCTGGCAGTAACAATTATCTAACAATAGAAGGTGGAAAAATAAGATAGCAGAAGGTCAAACAGTTTCCATACAACATCAATTATAAACTTCTGAATGGGTTGAAAGTAGGGTTCAAGGGTAGCAAAACAACAAGTAAAGCTAGAACCTAAGTAAGGAACTGGGAAAACAACTGGCTAAAATAAGGGTAAAAACAAACTAGACATAAATGATAAAATGATATTGGTAGAAAAACATTAAGTTGTGATCTGAAAGTAAAATTTTATAGTTACAAGTTTTTTAAATGGAACAGTTTCAAATGATAATGAGTTCCAAAATATGTTGAAAGTTAAGTGGGGTTAGAGGACTTACTTGAGAATAAAACACTACAGTGCCAGGCTGCCAGAATGGAGATAAGCATGTATAACTGGAGAAGACAACAGAGAAGTAATTAAGAAAGGCAGAAGGATGCTTTGGAAGTAGACAGTTCGGAACAGTAGAGTGGCATTTACTTTAAAGGAAGAGAAGTTGCTCAAATGAATGGTAGGAGAAAAATCAATTAAGAACCAAGAGTATGAAAGTCCATTCCTAACTTGGCAGAGTTAGGAAGGATAATTTTTTAGCAGGAGAAAGTTACATTACAGTTAGTAAAAGGAGAGAGAATGAGTTTACAGACAACCCTTAAAGACAGATGGCAATTCATTTACAGTACATCAAGGGTTCCAAAGGTCCCAGTGGAAGAAGCTAGCACAGTAACAAACTAAGTGAAATAAGCCTAGAGTTAATACTTGCTAAATGATTATTACATTCTCATTTAATCCTTGGTTTAAATGATTAATTGATTGGTGGTATTTCCTCCATTTTAACGTATAAATTGAGGCTCAGAAGAGTTCAGTAGCTTACCAAAGTTACACAGTGATTAAATGGCGAAGATAACATGAACCTTAATCTGATATAGTCCAAAATCCATGCTCCTGACCACTTCACTATGTTCTTTTCTTTATATTCATATAAAGCTTCTCTTCTTTCAGATGGCAATTTAAATTACAGCATCTAGAAAGCAAGTTGTTATTATCATTTACCAGATGCTAGTTGATTCACTGTAGCCCACTACAGCATGACAGCCTAATGCTTTAGCGTGTGATTTTATTTCTTGTCTGATTTCTGCCCACCATGCATCTCGAGTTTCTGGTTCATCTGAAAAATAAATTTTAAATCAGTTTACTACTCAATAGCACACTGTCTATATTAACAAGAATAGTTTAAAATAAATTCGCTATGGGAGGCAAAGAAGAATTGCTCTACAATTGATTCTTAAACTTCACACTTTTAAAAAGCTACTTTCTCAAAAGCATAAGATTTAATATCCTAAACTTGATTAATGGAAAACAAATCACCTATTTCCATTTGCTGTATTACTTAAAAGGATACCTACAGGAAATTATTTTTAGATACAATTTAAAATGTAGACCCAAGTCTCCAGACTTTAATCATAACAAAGAGGATCTATGTCTCTCCTCACTGAGTGAACACCTTATGTATCATACCCATAAATTTAATTTAAATTCTAATTTCATTTCTATTTTTTAATATCCCACCATATCCTGAATTTTTCCAGGGCAAAGATTTGTCAGTGTTAAAAGAAAGAAAGCTAACTGTAGCCATCCTTCTACAGAGATGTAGATATTAATGCAAGGTAAGCAATAAAAGAACTAGGTGATTTTTAAAAAGCAAGCAAAATAAACTAACAAGATTAATACAAATACTTCTTAATGCATATAAGAACAATTTGCAGATGTATCACTCCATGTATGGATCTGTAATTTTTTAAATGGCTTAGAATCACAGAACTGTGTTGTATTACCATAAGAAAATCCAATAATGCTTGTAATGGAGCATTATAAATGAAGCCTCTGTCACATATACTTCCTAATCAGACTACATTTAGCTACAAACTACTGGTGACAGCAGCTGAAAATTATAGTAACTTTTATATACAAAGCTGTTAAAAGCAGAAACACTCTATAATTAGCATACCATATCTGCTTTATTTCTTTTTGTGGCCAATTCCTATTTAGGAACAATTTGAGACAGAAGAAAAAAAAAAAAAAAACTCTAAATAGGATGCTAAGTTCTTATCATAATTTTCCACATAAAAGGCACTATTAAAACTAAAAACCAAATAATCCAACCACTTTCTATTTTTGAATTTCAATATATATCCCATTTTCAAAATGTCTTTCAAAATAAGTAGAGTAAGTAGAATGATACTCACTAGTAAACTAGTGAAGACAGCAAAGTAAAGAAAGATTAACTGGTTTGTTATAGTTCACATTCTTATGATGTGACTGTTTCCTCCACAGGGAGGAGATCAGAAAAGGGGAGAAATGAGAAGATAAAAAGCCAGAACTACAAATGATGCCAGCCAGTTCTTGAATCTAAGTATTGGATCCAAGACAAAGCTACCTTAAAACTTTCTTTCAGAAGAAAAGAAGGATATACAGACTTCGGGAAACTGAGGAAAAGATTAAAGTACAAGATGAAGAGAAATCGAAAAGACTACAATATGATGTCAACAATCAATATTATGAATTAAGAAATGTGTAAAGCAATTAGGTGGCCCTATTTTACATATACACTACATGTATTAAACAATTTCTTCAGCCGGGCTCGGTGGCTCAGTCTGTAATCCCGTTTTTTTGGGAGGCTGAGGTGAGTGGATTGCCTGAGCCCGCGGGTTCGAGACCTGCCTGGGCAACTTGGCAAATAAATTTTTAAAAAACTAGCTGGGTGTGGTAGCGCGCCCCTGTAGTTCCAGCCACTCGGAAGGCTGAGGTGGAAGGATCACCGGAGCCCAGCAGGTCGAGGCTGTGGTGGCCGGGAGCGGCCACTGCACTCCAGTTTGAGCGACAGAGTGAGACTCCAACTCAAAAAAAAAAAAAAGAATTTCTTCATATTCCTAATTGAAATGTATACATTAACAGAATAAATACACTTTTAAATCCATACTTTTTCTTTTAAAACATACATGCTTATGTATCAATTTGAACATCCATTTAACATACATCATCCTTTCCTAAGAGAATTTTTGTATCATAAGACAAACTATTATTCAAGTGGCTGTTTTAATCTACTACATTATTTGATTCTAAGAAAATTGGCATCACAAATAATCATGGAACTGTATCTCAGTTTAGAAAATAATTATTTTTGTGAAAAAGCACATAAAATAAAAGGTCTGACTTTTCTTAAACTCACTGGTAGAACCTGCCATTTACTTTTTAAACCACTCGAGAAGTTTAAAATATTATTTTCTAAAGCAAATAATTAGACATGTGCTATGTTTTTATAAGAATAGATTTTCTCCTATTATGTTTGCCTACCTCTGTATCACAATACATGGTAGCTTTATTCTTTTAAAAATGAATTTTACAGAAAGTAATCCATAACAGTGTCTTAAAAATTAATAAAAGTGGAGAAAGTTACTTAGGCTTGAAATACATTTATTTACAAATGGCCAGCATGTCTAAATGGAAAAGGATGTAATAATAATTCCTATGAGATACATGTAACCACATAGAATACAAAGTTTATTTACAAACTTACCTTAGTATAACACATAAAATAATCAAATAATTAAATCAAACATTATGAAAGAATAAGTGGCTGATTGGGGAAAAAAAAAAAAGCTGAATGCAGCACAGTGGAGCATTCATACTCTTCTGACAAACCCACAAGCAGCCTTTATTTTGACACATGAGCCACACAATTGCACATGGGGATGCCATTACTGTATGTAATAAAATATTTACAGATTTAATAAAAGCTAAAGAGTTACATAACATGGGAGCTAGGGAAGCAAATGGCGTATGTCCACACTTTGGAGAATTTCTTAAATTTGGTTTTTGGCTGAAGCAAAAGCTCAAAGAACGAAGGGTTTGCAAAGCAGATTCAGCATACAGGAGCCAGAAACAGTGGATATTTTGGCGCATGCTTGGATCAGGTGACAGTACAGACTGAAAACTATGGCAGCTCACTGAAATGGTTACAGAAAGTAATGGCCCTAGAATCTAGGTGAAAGCAAGGCAAGCATACAGTAGGGAGTACTTCATCACAAACCGGTCATTGTAGTCACAATAATTATCTACAATTGTAGGCAAGACACTATAGGATGAATTTGGGGGGGTTATTAAATTTAGGAGTTATTTAATTAAAATAAAATTAAGATTAGTCAACTTATTTACTATTAAAGAAAAGTTAAATTTATCTTTAAGCCTATATTATACTCATGCTAGAGATGAGTCAGAGAATCTTCAAGTAGTAATTATGATTTGGCCTAACATATTACCAGTAAAATTTCAGAAATACCACAATATTTTATCCATCTAATAGGATTTTTTAAGGCTTAAAAACTGCTAACCACATTCATAAAAGAAACACACTAATGAATTTGAAATGCTTTATCTACCCTATAAAAGTAAACAATTGGGGATCTACAATACTTACATAAAAGGTAAACTGTCTTAAAAACGTATGGCAACTATACATGCCACACATGAAACTGGATACAATTTAGTTATTTGAAGGATATACAGCTGAGATGTGAGGTCACACTTAATGACTATTTCAGAGATATTAAGAAAACAAATCTCTTCACTTTAAATACCATCTTCCTCCCAACAATCTATAGGATTATTTATAATCATAGAAATACATCACTTTTGGAGAAATTATAATTTAACTACACAAATTCTATTTCATGCTCTTTTATGCTTTTTGTCTATGGGTCAAGATTATTCATAGATAATATCACAAATCTTTTAATATATCCTTTTAATTGTAGGCATAAACTGGGCTCTAAATCAAATCTTCACTGGTGCCTCTTTTAGGACTATCGTCAGCACACTTGAGTTGACATCAGAATTAATTTATTTTTTTTACCACTATTACTTTCCTAGGGCATGGCCAGCTTGATATCTTGTCATCTTTTTAGCATTTTATCTTGTTTCTAAAGTGGAGGTGAAACTGGCAAAGAGTCTTAAAATGACAGTTTATATCTCAAAAAGTAATGATGTGAACAACTTAACATAATATGCCTCTCAATCCCTTTGCGATTTTAGGCAATTACACACTTGTAATTATGAAATACTAATTACCTGAAGTGTTAAGTTAAGCTCACTCTATTTTTATATAGCTCTGAGAGAGAAAAACTGCCCTGGACAATCTTTTAATCTGGTTGAAAGAAAAAAAGAAAATGTTCTGATGTTCAACAGTAGAGTATATGACTATAGTTAACAACAATGTCTAGTGTATTTCAAAACAGCTAGAAGAGAGGATTTGAAATGTTCCCACCATACAGTAAATACTCGAGGTGATGGATAACCTAAATACCCTGAGACCTGATCATTACAGCCTATGCATGTAACAAAATATCACATATATTCCATAAAACATACAAATATTGTATATCAATATAAAATGTTAAAGGAAATGGACAGTTATCCAATCTAATTTTATGAGCAAAAAGATAAAATGCTATGTTGAATCAAATAAAGATTTTTAATACAATGATAATTATGTTTTGTTAACAGACAAAATAAAAAGCTATATTCTCAAATACCTCAAACATAATATGCCAAGTGATAAAAACTTCTTAAAGAAGATAAATTTCCCCTAATGAAAAAGAAATTTGAGTTTAGGTTCAAAAGAGAATACAACCTCAAACTGGGTGGAGATCAATACCAGACTAGGAAGAAGATTACCATTATAGAGGAAGTGATGTGCAAATGCAGAGCAAACATCAAGATCTAGTAATTTGGGATACTGGGATTGTAGCCAGGATATAATCCATGTGGAACTAAACTAAAGACTTTACTCTCTAAATCTAAAAAGTCAAATGCGCAATCTCCTTAATTGTGACATTTTGCTCTGTGTGTGTGTGTGTGTGTGTGTGTGTGTGTGTGCGTGCGTGTGTGTGCGCGTGTGTGTGTGCGTGTGTGTGTGTGTGTGCGTGTAGTAACTGGGTATTTATGACTCCAAAATTACTAATGATATAGAAAAGCTCACATATCAAACATGCTATATTTATGCCATCTTGAACTTTATTGATCTATTTCCTGAATACCTCAGTAAAATACTTTAGGCTACATTTGCTCAAAAGTACCTATCAGATAAAGCAAAAAAAATAACTGCTGAGCTAAACAGTACAATTCGAAAGTTCCAAGAGAGCCTACCACCCACCTCCATTTAACTAACACATACACCGATGTGCATACACCAAAATAGTGTAATTACCCCAGACTGGGTGTGTAAAGAGGAGGTCCACCTGGCTTAACAATGGTGTTCCCATACCCAACACAGCACCCAACACATAGTAGGCACTACACAAATATCCAATGAAAAATATTTTTACTTAAAACTTTAAAAAAATTAATTTAGATGAACAGACTGATATTTTCCACAAATATTTCCTTATGTATCAGTTGACTCACTTTTTTTAATATTAAATATTTTGTCGTGATAATTATACATTTTATATTTTATAGGTTTCAACTATTCATTTTTGCTCCTAAAATAAAATGAATTTTCTAAACAATTATAATTCTGATGGCTAACAAAAGAGTAACATTTTCTAATTTTGAACCACGAATCTAAAGCTTGCCTTATCATTAGTAAAAGTTTATTATAAGATTAAGAAAATCTTAAGTATATGTCCTAAGACCTACAATCTGTCCAAAACACATTTTAAAAAACTTTAAAAATATTATCAAAAACAAAAGAAAAGTTATCTAGTTTTTTGGTATTTTTTTTTTGAGTTGGAGTCTCACTCTGTCACCCACTTCCGGCCACCGCAGCCTCGACCTGCGGGGCTCCGGCGATCCTTCCACCTCGGCCTTCCACGTAGCTGGAATTACAGGCGCACGCTACCATGCCCAGCTAATTTTTTGATTTATTGTAGAGATGAGGTCTCGCCTGCCCAGGCGGGTCTCGAACCCGCGGGCTCAGGCAATCCACTCACCTCAGCCTTCCAAAGGCGCGGGATTACAGGTTGAGTCACCGAGCCCGGCTAGTTATCTAGTTTTAAATAACTTGCTTTACTAACCCAAGACTTTAAAGTATCAACTTAAAAATATCGTCAAAGTTTGGAAGCTATTTCCAAACTAATATAAAACTACATTTTAAAAATCACATTATATAACTACTTTTTATTTCCTCTTGCCACTTTCTGAAAAAACTGCTACACTGACATGCATCCTATATAAAGAAAGAACAGCAAATTATCCTCAACTACGCCACGACCATCACTGATTAAAACATTATATGTTTAAGCTATTCAAAAATACTTTTAGAGGTAACTCAAGAAGAAAAAAAAGATCATACCTGTTTCAGAAACAATGAGCTTGGACTATTAAAATTTACTCTATAAATATTTTTTTACATCTCAACTTTCAAATGACTTGAGTTTCCAAAGGGTAGGACTAAATTGCTAACTAAGACTTTAGACTTGTAGGTATGTGGGATAATTTCTCTCTCTCTCTCTCTCTCTCTCAGTCAAAAGTGGACAAGAGCCTGCTTCACTTGCCACATTCTACTAACTAGTTACTAAGTTCTGCTGATTCTACACTTTAAATATTTCATTAATTTATAGGTAAGGAGTAGAGACCCTAAAGCCAGAGTACTCAGGTTCAAATTGTGGCTTAACCACTTCCTAATTACTCAACTTGAAAAAACTGTTGCATTTTGCACATCTACAAAATGGGATTAGTGCCTGTCTCAAAGATCCGTTTTGAGAATTAAATGACTTACTATTACAAAGCATTTAGAAGAGTGCCTGGCACATAGAAAGTGCTTGATAAACATTAGCTCACTTATTATCACCAAACCTTACGTCACTTATGTGGCCAGGGCTATGGCACAGCCAACTAAATGATCTTCCTGACTCTAATCTTGTTGTCTTTAAACCCATTCTTCATCCTATAGTCAATGATCTAATGCAAATATGACTATGAACTACCCTTAGCCCAATGCACCGTTCTGTTCCTGGCATGTCACACACAAGGTTGGTAAATGCTACATCTTCCTCCTACCAGCAAGATTCACCTAGTCTTTCTCAAATAATGTTACCAAAACAGCATAAGAAGCAAGATAAGAAAAGGTAACATTTTAAAAATAAATGATCAGATACTGAGTTTTCTTCCTGCTCTCTAAAAATATATTCTGTCACTGTAGTTAAGACAAACTGAGATAGCAAAGCAGGAGAAAATGAGATGGGGGGTAAAAAAGCTAAACTATCCAAGATATTTTGTACTCACTGGCAAACAACTTAGTAAGTATGAAGTAAATATGGCTTTGCAAATACTGCAAGTTTCTCAGCCACACTCAGTGAATGTATAACTCAGTGAATATATAAACACTGAAATATAAATCTATGTGAATCTCCTATATATCTTTCAAATCTGAGCTCAAGAATTACCACTTTTATAAGCTTCTCTGACACACAGCATTAATCAAGTCTTCCTCTTTAACTCTCGATCTTGTATCACACTATACCACACAGTAAACCACTTAAATGTTTTTCTATCCTCCAAGAGTATAAGCTTCATGAAGGCAGGGGTACTGGCAATCTTTGCATTTTAATACCTCACAAATTGCATGGCACAAAATAAATTTAAATTTATTTTTTAAAACATTATTATATATGATATAATGACATGTTTTCCTATGTCTTTCCACATTTCAATGTTTCTGAAATGAGACTGTCTAATAACTAATAAGTATATTTAATATGGCAGTGTTTCTTTTTCTTTTCTCTTGGAAGGCTATTATTAAGTTGATGATGCATCACATAACACACAGTGCCAGAGAACAGGAAATACAGTATGAATTCTAGCATTCGCAAAAGCAATTGTGACAATTATTTTTCTTACTAACGTGGTCAATTCTTGATTTTCTATAGCAATATAAGACAGCAATGGCAAAATATTTCCAAATAACACAGAATACATAAATGATCTGAATATATTTACATTTTTCTTCAGAGTTATCAAGTAATTTTTCCAAAATTAATATCAAAATTAGCTTTATTTCTGAAGATATACTGTTACCAGATTCCAATATCTCAATCAAAAGCATACTAAGAGAACAATAAACTGAAAGTGTCCTCTTTTATGTCCTTTTAATATTCTATGACTTATATCTCTCTTTTTTCTTCATATACTTTCGCCCTGACATTATTTCAAATGATGGCAAGGTATACTGCTACCTCAACCATGTTTCTCCTTGCCAAACTCTGCAATTCTGCTTACATGAGACGAAGTCTTTAATATGTCTATAAGATTTAATTATTACTTTTTTTCCAATTTTCAAGATTTTTCTATCATCTAAACCAACACACAGCTCACCCTAAACATCTCTGCCCAGACAAGATTTCAGTTCCTTAAATTATTAATGATCAATCTTCTCTCAATGTCCTTTTTCTACATTGCCTTTTTCCCTTCTCACTATGCTAATCTGCTCAAGAAAAAATGTATTCTTACTTTTAAGAAATGAAGCTAGCCAGGTACTTTCAGATTTCTCATTAAAAATCAATTATAACCCGGCTCAGTGGCTCAGCCTGTAATCCCGTGCTTTGGGAGGCTGAGGTGAGTGGACTGCCTGAGCCTGCGGATTTGAGACCCGCCCAGGCAACTTGGCGAGACCTCATCTCTACAATAAATCAAAAATTAGCCGGGCGTGGTGGCGCGCACCTGTAGTTCCACCTACTTGGAAGGCTGAGGCGGGAGGATCGCCGGAGCCCAGCAGGTGGAGGATGCGGTGGTCGGGAGCGGCCACTACACTCCAGTCTGGGTGACAGAGTGAGACTCCAACTCAAAAATAAATAAATAAATAAATAAATAAAACAAAATAAAAAAATAAAAATCAATTATAAAATGAAACTAAAAAATGATCATTTTAATTCTAATCAATGACATGCATATGCGCTGGCAAAAACTTGGATAGGAAATACAGGTTATTTCCCTAAAGATTTACCCACTGATTCAGTCAACATCTACAAAGGCTAAACCTGATCAGACTGTTTATCAGATTGAATTTAGGTAAATCTGCAAGATGAACTTGAGTTATTTCATAGTCAAACATGCATTACTTACATCAAAACTTACATCTTGAACTCTTAAGAACGAACAAAATTTACAATATTAAGAAGATTATGGGATATTATCTAAAATGCTGAGCCCCTTGGTGTTTTTGCTCTTCTGTAAGGTATACTTTCTGACACAAAGAACTGTAAAATTACTTTAGGCAAAATACCAGTTTCTGACACTAAATCAAAATGGTTCTATTATTTACTTGTAAAAAAAAGTCATATAAAAATTTAGAACTTTATAGTCCTAAGAAAATACATTTTTATTAAAAAGAAAAATGAATTGGCTTTGACTCTAAACCACATCATCAGCTGTAAAGTTCGCTATCTTGGTTTGGTTTATTTAAAAGCTACAGACCATATGCATATGTAAAATTTCTTTAAAAAATTATATTCTCATAATTTTGAGAAAGAGAAAAGTTGTTAACTCCCAAAAGAATCTGTTCTCAGTTACCAAATTTTGGAACACTTTTAGAATTATATATACAATTGCTAACTATTATACTTTTATGCTGTTTTATAGAATATTTAATATATTCTGCTCAAATCTAAATATGCAGTTTAAATATACTTTATTTTATGATTTATCAAACATTGCATACTATATTTAACTAATATTTACTTAATTGCAAAGCTAATGCCTGAGTCATTTACCTGAGATTTCAAAAACCACTCAAAATGTAAGTATAATTTAAAATTATCATTCTGAAAGTTAATTACCTAGATTAAGTCATCGATAATTTATGGTATTTCTATAGTTTTGATTAATTCATTTTAGTTAACACTTTTTAAAATTTGCATTTCCATGGAAATTACAAGAGTTATTATACATGTATCACAGAATATATCTGTATAACTGAATTGACATTAAGCCTATTTAATCTACTAAAAACTTCTAAAAACTTCACTGAGCTGCCATAATTTTTGTCAGCATATGTAGTACTGAATGACCATTAAAATACCTGAATTGAAACTATTCCAGTCTAGCAGTTTGTAAGATCTTGTGTTACCCATAATTCCGACAAAGGCTGAGTTCAAAACAGCAAATTAGTAGATCAGTTTTAGGTGCAGAATAGTAGAAATAAAACAAAAAACACTACAAACAAGAACACAACTGATAACACCACTCGACAGGAACTGGAAAGACACAGACAGCAGAGTTAATAAGAAGTAGAAATAGAAAAGGAAGAAGGAGCATGCTACAGTAATCTAACATTAACTAACCTAATTATTTAAGTTAATTACATTGATTTTTAAAACCACCCCCATACTTTCAACCTTGTTGTATGTACTTGTTTACTTAATATTTACCAAAGGAAGTTTTTAAAAAATCTTCCAAAATAATAATCCACAGAGTAAGCAGGTGGTTTTATAATAAGATTTCTTTCCTTCTATACCAAGAATGAAATAAAAATGCCCATGTTCACTAGTCAAAAAATAGCTGCAAAATTCATTTGCGAATGCAAACACAGCATTTTTAACATTGGCATATGCACCTTAATTCATCATAAGATTCTCTCAGCAGAGTAACTCAGTGTCACAAAATTAATACATCATCATTATGGTAGACGCTAATCTAGAGTCTCATTTTGTTTTAGCATTCAGCTTTTTTCCAACAAATAATTATTTAAGGGGACTGAAGATTAATAAATGTTCTTATGAAAATGTTCCTTTTAGTGCTTAATAGTACTAGAACAATCCAAAGAACATGATATTTTAAATCAAAACAATATAATATTGGAACCATTAGACTATCATTATAGGTACTTAATTAAAAATAAAATAAAATGAAAAAATAACTCATACATCATTAAAAGCATTTAGTGTATACTCCCACAACCTTTTGGGAAATAATCCATTAATAACTGAGAATTTCTACATGTGAATTGAAAAAATTTTCTAAGATGGGAGGAAAGGAAGAGAATGAGTGAACTGGTCATTATACTACATAAAACAAATTCTGTAATAAGGATTTCTCTTTTCTTCTCTGGGCCTGCATTCTTACATTTCTTACACAACTAGAATGAACTGACAGTTATGATAAACCCAAAAAGTAGTTTAAAAAAAAAAGTGTTGTGAAATTTTAAACACAACTATGTACCTAAACTTATTTAAGTAAACTTTATTCATTCTTCCAGAAAAAAACCAAAATGTTTTCAGTAAGCAGCAAATACCATCTATTAAAATATTTGAATAGTGGTCCACAGACACACCTTGGGTCACAAAGTTAATCTTGGGTGCTTAGCCCAGTAATTCTTTGTACTTTCCATACAATTCAAGTTCTTAAACACAAAGATGTAGAATTTGGCATAATCCTTAAGATCTCTCAACACATTAATCTAGCATTAGTCTGAATTATCCTTTAGGTACTGCAGATTATACAAATACTACAATGAAGAAAAAAACCCCTTAAATTGACTAGAAAAATAGGAAATGGGAGAAAAAAGAGAAGACTAGTGCTTGAAAGATGTATTTGCTCAGCTTTAGAGTTAAATAATCCTGACTGGTGTTGCTTTTCTGAAATCTTTTCGGGTCCAGAATTCCATTCTGCTTCTCTGTAATGAACTCAAATGGCATCAAACCACAGGATACAAATTAAACTTCAAAAACATTTTAAAGAATAGTAATGCTTTGTATCCTCAAAATCACTATCTGCAACATTTTCATCCAGTAATTTCAAAGCATTTTACCCTTCTTTTAGTAGTTGTCACAAGCCTCACAAAGAGGTTATCGGAAATGACTTCAAGTTTTTCAAAAATATTTATGAACATATGCCAAATATACTAAAATAACTTCAGGTTTAAAGTACACTGACTGATCATCTAGTCAATAAGAGATGCAAGAATACATTCCATAAGGAAAATTCCCATCATTTATTGTGCTTACTTTTGATTTTGAAAAATGGCCAGGCTCAGTGGCTCAGCCTGAAATCCCAGCGCTTTGGGAGTCCGAGACGAGTGGATTGCCTGAAACGACGGGTTTGACACCCGTTCGGGAAACTTGGCAAGACCTAGTCTCTACAAAAAATCAAAAATTAGCCAGGTATGGTAGTGCGTGCCTGTAGTTCCAGCTACTTGGAAGGCTGAGGCGGAAGGATCGCCAGAGCCCAGCAGGTCGAGGCTGCGGTGGCCGGGAGCAGCCACTGCACTCCAGTCTGGGCGACAGAGTGAGACTCCAATGCAAAAAAAAAAGAAAAAGAAAAAGAAAAGGGACCAGGGTATTTCTAATCCAAGGGCAAGAAATTATTGGAATTTTGATGCCTGTCTTCTTTTATAATTATGGTCCCATGTTTTAAAGAAGAAAGCTATTGTTCTTGTTTGCTTAAGTGAAACAAATAGTTACATAAAAGAAATAAAGAGCCGGGCTCGGTGGCTCAGCCTGTAATCCCGCGCCTTTGGGAGGCTGAGGTGAGTGGATTGCCTGAGCCCGCGGGTTCGAGACCCGCCTGGGCAGCGAGACCTCATCTCTACAATAAATCAAAAAAAAAAATCAGCTGGGCGTGGTAGTGCATGCCTGTAATTCTGGCTACTCGGAAGGCTGAGGTGGAAGGATCACCGGAGCCCAGCAGGTTGAGGCTGCGGTGGCCGGGAGCGGCCACTGCACTCCAGTCTGGGCGACAGAGTGAGACTCCAACTCAAAAAAAAAAAAAAAAAAAAAAAGAAATAAAGGAACCAGAAGTTCGTTTGTTTCTTTAATTCTTAGATACTCCACACAAGGTTTACAACTACTTTTCTTTTGAGGTCTCACTGTATTGCTCAGGCTGGAGTGCAATGGCTATTTACAAGCACAATCACAGCATACCACAGCGCTGAAGACCTGGGCACAAGTGATCCTCTTGCCTCCCTCCCAAAAAACTGGGACTACAGGTATGCACCACAATTCCTGCTTTACACTTACATTTTAAATACCTCTTTTAAGAACAAGGAAATTAAATAATCTATACAAAACTATTGCTAATAAAAAGAATTAACATCTAAAACTATTGGTCATAATAGCCAAACTGTAACATTTTTTATCTCCCTGGGTCAAAGAAAATAGCAGACTCAAAAGTTATTTAAGGATCCCCTCAAAAATGATAACTTGACCAAAAATAAATCAAGAATTTTTTTTGTTTTTTACAGAAAAGTAACTAAAATATACTTCTTAGTTCCATTATTTTTAATTAAGATTACTACAAATATGTTAAAGTAATGTGCCAGTTTATATTTTCTTTTCATTTATCTTTTTCGGATGGCTTTGGCTTAAAAAACATCAAGAAAATCAGTTTTAATAACCACAATTTAAGTAAAGGAAACACTGAAAACAAACTTTTGAAGAACATACCAGGATTGTGAATACGATCCAAAAGCTTCACAGAACGTGCGCTAACAACACCCCCAACGTGTACAAGAAATCCAGGAGGAAAAGCCGTCAAGGTAAAAAATGGAAATTCCTAATAGAAAGAATAGGGAAAAAGAAAATTGGTTGTATGTAAGCTATAAAAAAAATGTGTTAAAAAGCTTGCCAAAAGAAAATATATTCTATTCCTTGAATAAAGGGCTACTTATTATACATCACATATGCTTCATAATTATGTTTTATTAAATGTTTAGAGTTCCAAATCCATTTTCCCATATATATAGTGGTATACAGAACCTAATCACCCTTTTCATCAATTCTCAATGAGAAAAAATGTTCTTACCAGAGTTTCAATGTAAAGTACTTGGAACATACCCTTCCTGTCAATTTCCTACTCCATGAAACTTTACAATAAGATGAGTGGACCACCCTATCCCTCTACCCATATATTTTTCTAAGTGGTACAGATGCCTCCTTCATACACATACACACACACACACACACACACACACACACACACACACACACAAAACAGAAGGCCTGAGCCAAGACATGTCAATAAAAGGGGTCAAAAGGGAAAGGAAGTGAGAGTTTGAGCAGTGTGGGTTAAGAGAAAGACAGGACAGGACAAATATCAAGTTGAGTAAGGTAGAGAATCGCTGGGCGAAATTATCTACCCCCCTTACTCTACCAACACCAGGGAAGGAACAAATACAAGTACATCAATGTATATTAAGGAAAAGGAAAAATGTATGTAGATCAGAGCTAGGGAGGCAGTAAGATTCTACAAATTCTTCTACACTTTATTCTACAAGTTCTTCTACACTTTATTCTCCCCTTCTCTCTTAAGGTCAACTTGGAGACAAGGAGAAGCACACAGAAGAGAAATAACAAAGCATAGAAAGGAAATTCACTGAAAGAGCACCTAGAAAGAAAGGGAGGCCCTAAGCCTGTGCAAACATAGAGGTACTTGGCATTATACAAATTGGTTGCAACTAAGAAAAACCTGGCATCTTTCTGTCTGGCTACGAGACTAATGTGCTCACTTAACTAGAAGTCACTTACCAGTAGTAGTCTTAGTTATTCTGAACATAACTGAGAGCTGGAACTCAACAGTCAAAAGAACTATTGTGGACTCAAGTACTAAAGCTCAGACACTTTATTCATAGGAGATCCCCACAGATCATATTTATACTATGAGAAACACAATTATAAATAGATATCTTAAGACCATGCAATTCTAAAATTTATCATTGACTTATTTTCTAGACTATGGCAGATTAAATGCAACAACAACAACAAAAAAGCTAGGAGAAAAAGAGATACAAAATACTACTAGAAGCAAGCACATTAAAAGCATTAAGATTAGGGACTGGCTGCTTCAAGCATGAAGAATACAAACTCACAAAAGCATAACTCACAAAGCATAGCAACTTGGAATCATTTAGCACAAAAGCAAACAGTCCTGCAAACCTCAGTATCCCATGAAGATTAAGTATTAAAAAATATATATGTATGTACATGTATATATATCTACATACACATATTTAGAAATAATTCAGTTAGAATTTAGAAGTAATCTTTAAATTAATAAGAGCAAGACAAATTTAGGTTATGTAAGAAAATAGTAAAAAAAGCAGTCTATGGAAGTGGTTTGGTTTGGCCCAGTTGACAGGTAGAAGGAAAGGAAGGGAAAAGAGAGAATGGAAGAAAAGTATGCCACTCAGAAGTATTTAAAATGTTTAGTCAATACATTTTTATTTCCATTTGAACTTTTTAAATGCGAGTTTTAAAGGACAAATGTCTAGGTGAGCTTGTGTTATTAGTAATGTCACTTAGGTCTTTAAGATTTTTTTTTAACATGAGAAACATTTAAATTTTAAAATTTCTTCAAAATCTCTAAGGCATGTGATAGTCCCACAGCATAAAAAAGAACTTTACACCTAATCTTTACACTTAAGCTTTTCAAATATCTAGACGAGACTGAAAATAAAAATTCTGTAAGCTAAATGGAAAAAAACTTCCTTTTGAAACTAGAAAATAAACTAGGTAAATTACATATTGGAAAACATTTGTGTATGAGATTTTAGATACATATGAGAAAAAAAAGATTTCTCAATTTAGTATTCTTTACTCTTTTCCCCATATTTTGGGAGACTGACTAAAGAAACAAGAGGGAAACCATCATTCCAGAGCTGAACTGAAAGAAAAGCACAGGAAAATGGCTGCCAAAGGGCCCATTGTGCCGACTTTAAACTCTATGTTACATGTCCTCAGTTCAACTAATCAGCAGACCAAAGCATGTTAAAACCCAAAATGTAACCTATAATAAATAAAAATGTCACTATTATTTAACCAAAACTCCATCATCAGACAATTCTCCAATTAAAGGAGCTACTGCAGAAAGCTACAGGAGACTATTAAGTACCTATCATCACCATTTATCACCAGCAACTACTGTAGAGTACTTATATATGTGAGGCCCTGTAGCCTATATTTTATAACCTTTCCTGTACTCCAAGAGAATGGTACTATTATCACCATTTTTTTATATAAAAAAAACTGAAGTCAAGAGGACTTTTATGCCTAGACTCTTTCTGGGTGAAAAATGTTATCATCTGGTTTCTGTGTCATTCTGAATTAAGGACTTGATTTTAATCAATCATCTATTACAACTGATGAATTTATATTTCTTCCACTGAAAAAGACAGCTTCCTTAAGATCAGCCCAAGCACATCCTACTTTCAATACCTAAATGAGAATTTCAGGAACTGCAGAAGAAATTTTCTCCAGAAAGTCTTCATATTTAAAGTATCTTTCATTGTGATACCTAAATGGACTTTACATGTTGATGCTTTGTGGCATAAAAATATTCAACAGTTTGTGCTCAAAGATAGGCTAGTTGAAAAGTTATCAGAACACAATGGGAGTATTATTTTTTAAAGAGAATTAAATATGATTTTTCTGAGATGTTTAGTTAATTTTTTAAATAAAATATTATCCCAAGAGACAAGAGTGAACTTTCTGATATAAAAATCCATGACAGATTTTTACTATGATTTATTGTATAATTTAACTCCCACTTCCAAAAAAGATCATAATTCACCACAGAGTTTATATCAATGTTTCCCAAGTGTGTTCCTCACTAATAGGAAGGTCCCACGGTAAACTACAATGGGAAATACAAAGTTAACTAGGTTTCTTTATTGAAGAAAAAAACACATTCCAGAAACTAAAAAGAAGCTTCCATTTTTCTTACAGGTGAAACAAAAGTCTTATTGAAAAATAAACCTATTTACTTAAAATGAAATAATTCATAGGTGGAACTAAAATCTAAATAAAATTTTTATTTCTATTTCTCCTCTCCCAAAAATCTGGCACCTTACTGCCAAGATCTTGTCAATTCAGTTGTTAATGCTTTTGTGAGAGTAAAGAATAACACTTCTATTTTTGAGAACTGGTACTTGAGTAATCCATAAATAAAGAAGGTCAGGCAAATAAAGTTTATCTTTCCTCAATGAAAAAGAAACATAAAATTTATTAAGGGTCATTTAACAAGGGATAGAAATGACTACTAAATAAATAAATACAAAAAAGTATATTAGCAGGTCATGTCAGTGACATACCTTAGTGTTCACATTGGCAGAATTAAGTCATATCTGAACATAAATAGGGAGAATTCTTCATACTTCTGTATAATTTTTTTTAAAAAACAAAAGCCATACTATTGGGTGCCACAGGTGAATAGGAAAGCCAAAGATGATAATATTTCTGCTATTGACTATGTACGCAAGATACACAGGGTACAGAAGTAGTCTCATAAATTCAAGTCACTGATACTTTGAGGACATAGTACATAATGAATACATAATGCAGATATATTGCCAGCTCAGGATTAACAAAGTTATAAATGAAAACTATAGTTCTCTACAACTTTACTGTTAATTCCAGGAAGATTATCCGGTAATGTATGCTCAGTGTGTTAATGTGTCCAAAATTTTAACAATGTTTAAAAACATATTTGAAAACATAAATTTTATCTAAACTAAATTCAAAATGACTTAAATATTTTTTCCATTAAAGATGGCTTTTTAAAAATTCTTAGTACATAAAGTAAGTCACAGACAAAATCTCATTATATCAAATTTCAAAGGAACCCAGGTTTTTCTGTTGATGTGAATTCTGAAATGGTAATTAGATTACAAGAAATCATATTCCTAGTGTGAGAAACTCTGTAAAGAACATAAAATGGGGAGTAGGTGTGGTGAGAGCATCCTGGCCTAAAAAATGGTTAACTGGACACACACAACTTCACTCTGACCCTCTTCTCTTCCATGTTTTTAGTTTATATTTGATTTTAATAGATGATTTAAATGCTAAGGTGTATCTTTTGGTGTCAGTTGTTAGCATGCCTGTAAGGTATGAAAGTAGGTAAAAGGTAACTGCTGCTTACTAGGGTATAAAGCAAAGAATAGGTATAAGCAAAGGCTCATTACTCTGCTCTCTCCAGCCTTGTCCAAGAGGCAAACAATACATACACAAATACTGTCAGCATAAGGAGATAAAGACTAAAAAATTAAATGGCATAACTTGTAACAGCAAGATCTGAAAAACACTATTCTCAAGAGCTAACCTCTAGAAGAGAAATACCTTTGTTTTATAAAATGTAGCCTTGTACAAGTATTTACTGTTTCACCTTTTTTTCCAAATGCTACTGTAAAACGAAATGTGTAAAAGAAAATTCTATAAATACTTATAGGTTCCAAATCAGACATAATGAAAGCTATGGAACTGTCTTAAAAATAATTGACATAACATATAAAACCATGCACTGTGTTAGTAGAAAAAAGAACATGAGCCTCACAGTGCTATTAAGTTAAACAAACAAACAAACCAACAAACTTTGCATTATGAAAATAAAAAAGCTGGCAACATTTGCTAAAAGCTTAAATAAAACTTAAATAATCAAGATTAAAACTAGAAAAGCTTCCAATACAAAAAAACAGGCTCTCACACGTTCAGAAACATACCCGCCTTCTACAGAACCTATGAGGCGATCCTCCCTTAGCAATGAAATTTAAAAAAAATAAAGAGAAAATTCATCCAAAAACTGTAACTATTCATTTTCCCATGTTACAAATGTAACTAAATATTAAACATGTAATATTTAAAATAAATGCATTATACTGAAAAACCACATTCTTTATATTACTCTGTGGAAATATACAATTTGTGCATTTTTTATCACTAAGAGATTGGCTAATGATAAAAGCAATCTCCTTAAATAAATATATTAATACACTAAAGAATTATTTTTAATATAATGAAATGCTACTGAAATATTTTTCTGCAAAAATGTCTACCATTTCTTTAGCATATTATACTTTAATGGAAAATGACTTCAGCATTCAATAGGTATTTCCAAAAAGAGTACTTCTAATAAAAGATTGGAGGACAAAACAAAAATAGCTTAAAATTTTTTTCTAAACAACAGTAATTATGCATGAATAAATTACTTTGATACATTACACATTTTGAACTTTGAAATTTCAATATTATAGATATATGACCAAAAACAGTTTATGAAAGCATACAAGTACATGAAAACATAAGAAAATAAGGTCATAGAACAGCATAAGAACAAAGAATGTCGAGTGACTCTTACCCTCTGTTCCAATGCTGACTGAGTCTGTTGTCTTAAAAGAGCTTTAAATGGCCCCCCTTCTTTTCCAGCACTACCACTTCCCATTCCTACAGAACATCAGTACATAAATAACAACCAAAAAAACAACTATAGAAACAGAAATTTTAATTGCATTCATCTTCATAAACATGAGTTGAAATATGATAAAATGATATTTAAAGCATTTGGGATGACAACTAAAGCACGTATTTTCTTCTATTTTATTCGCAAAGATTTCACTAGAAGCAAGGTGTCAAAGTCTTACTGACCTACTGACCATAGTTAGTTTTGGAATACTTTGTTTTGAAATATTTTTTCAGTTGCCCATAGAAATGTTCTGAAAATTTTAAAAATGATGTTAAGGTAATGATAATTTTCATAACATTCTATTTTTTAAAGTTGAGTCTTTTAGTAAAAAATTACCAGTAATAATTATTATGCTGACAATTTAAGAATACTAAAAGAAATTTTTAAGAAGTAAATGTTTGATTAAATATAAAGAAAAGCACTAACTGTGCTCACTTAAGATATTCCAGAATTCTCTAATAAAGAGCATGAAATTTAGGCAAATTTGAAATATACTCAAATCTATTTTCTGATAAATTTCCATTTCTAGATATCATGACAAAACATCAATTTTATACTTCTCAATGCTTATTTGCAAAAATCATCATAATAATTTTTTAAAACTAAAAATCATGGACATGTACTAGACACATCACAAATATACAAAGTTATGGGTGAAAGAATTATATTTCCCAAACTTTTAAATATATTCTTAAGGCTTAATTTTACATTTCTTTCTCTAAGTATTGTTTTGATAGTACCAAAAGATCAACTATATGGTCAAAGAATCATAGAAAGCAGGAAACAGGGAAGAAGCCAGTGCTTTACAAACTAGAGTTAATCCCACCCCTTTAAAAACTGAAGATGCATACAGCCAAATTTACTATAATGACTTAAAAGGAACTAATTTATTTTATACATTTTTAGCTGTTCTTGGATAAGGAAACAAAGGTTAGCATGTGTATAGTCCCATTCTGTTCTTTAAAAACAAAAAAGAAATTTACTTTTCTAATAGTAATCTAAGCATTATTTTTTAGAGACTATACAATACTAAACAAAGAAATGAAACTAAGATCTTTATATGAAGCATATTAAAAGTCAGAAAATAAAATGTAAATTTGTAGCGATAAGTGAAATATCAGAAAATATAGCAGAATAATTTGATAATTAATGCAATAGAGAGAAAAAAATGGAAAATGAAAGAATATCACCAAAATGAGACTTAAACTGATTCAAACAGAATAATTAGTTAGTGTAACCATATGGTTTAGCAACATGACGACACAGGTCCAATGTGAATGGAGCTGATATGAAGGGAATGAAAGTAAAGCATCTAAAACAGAAACTCTAGTAATAAAAACCTAGTAATTATTAAAAATATCCAGTTCTATGTCCTTAGACATATAATTGTTAATATATAAAATAATTTAGCAGAATATTCGTAATTATATCTTCAATTATATCCGTATTATAATTCTAATTGTTTAACTCTGTTTACTGGTAAGAAAAATAATAGAAATACATCCTGTATAAAATACCCAATAATTATTTATAGTATAAAAAAATAAAGGGATTAAAAAGCTGACATAATTTGATCCTACCAGAAGCAGCCAGGAACAGCTCTTCACTGAAAGAAACACTTTTCCTCAGAACTGGGCTGACAATGCTAGAATGATGAGGGGGAAGGCTAGATTCCGAGAAGAGGAGACAGGACTTTTTAAGATGAGGGGAACCACAAGAGAGGGAGGGGGAACTGGGACACAGGTAAATCCTAGGTCCCTGTGGGTAAGGAGCTGTGGAGGAAAGTAGCAGATGCAGATTCAGAAGATGATCAGAAAATGCAGGATAAGGAAAGCAATGATGAGGCAAAACATAACAGTAAAAGTGAATTTTTAAATGTATAGACAAATTACACTAGGCAAATGAAAAGTCACTAGCGAGATCATCTATATAACATATGCATACATGTAAATAAAAGACACAATCGCAACAAAACCTTTACAAACTCTGCATTCATTAAAAATTTTTAAGTCACTATCTTAGGATACCTGCCCTTTTAATGCTCAAGAATCTGTAAGGTCAAAATGTACCAAATTTTCAAATTTTTAAAGCCAGAACATGTTGCCTGGAATATTAACCCTTATTTAAAGTGGCAAAGGTGCAATACTTCAAATGTTACTAAAAGATAGTATTTACGGATATTTCCATTAATATCCATAAAAAAAGTCAAACACTCAGTATCAGATGAAGTAGACGGTTGTCAGTGCAAATTTTAAACAAATACTAACTACTCTCTGTTCAGCTTTGAAATGTAGAGTAATACTTTTCTTTTTCTATAGTACGGTTTGCATTTACAGAGATTTGAGTACCCTAGGGGTCACAAATCCTCTGGATCACAAAAACTATACATGGTTAAAAGCCTGACTAAAAAAGTAACAATTAGCTTAAGTCAGGTGTCAAATCAATATTCTAGTACTAGCAATCTATATTTCCACTCTTATCAGTTAAGTCCTTGGAAAAGAATATAAAAACGAAGCCTTGCAAAATGTCAAAATGTAGAATCTACAGAAATAAGATCTCTTACAAGTGACCTACCAGAAATGCAGATAATAGCTTTAATTTTAAACAAACAACAACAAAAAACCAACTTCCTGAGTCTAAGCTTTATTAACTTTATTCTACCTTTGGCTTCCCAAACCAGTTATAATCAGCTTATTTCTTTCCACTATTTTTCAAGACACTGATTCTGCATATAAATAAATTAAAAGTCAGGTAATCATGAAATACATGCTGAATTACAGCTTCTGAATTTTTAAAACAATCGTAATTTTGCCATTCTAAATCTCCTTGAGAAATAGGAGTCTCCCTTGGAACTATTCAGAGATATACGGGGACTCAGGATAAGGCCAAGGTATAAAAATTGCCAGTATAATATAAATAATCTACTGAGGTCATAAATAATTACAGGTAAAACAAAATTACTTAGAGGTAGTTTATAAATATAGAAATACATGAGAATAATACCTCCTTCATAAATGTTTACAGATTAAAAATTTAGAGCTAGAAGACAAAGTTCAGAAAAGTTTTCACTGTTAAACAATTGATTGCCTACTAGAAAGTTAAGGGAAGAGAAGTTTGGTTCAGTTAATTTACTGACACTCTTTTTTAGACTTGGCCTTTTCGATGAATTTAAAAAAAGGAACTGAAAGACCAAAAAAATACTTTCAAAATTTCACCTCTTGGTAGCAAAGAAAACTAATAGGTAAGAGTTTTGAAAAACAGCCAAGAATACAGTTAGTAGACCAAAGCTTCAAAAATATTTTTCAAAAATGTATTATTCAAATACTATCCTAAGTCTTTCTTGTTTTGATTGTCATGAATTTTAAGGCTAGTATCTCTTATTGTTTACTTTTAAAATTTGTTTTCACTACAAATTGAATGATTCAGTTTTTATGGCATGAAAATGATTATGATGCCACATTCCAAAGCATTCATTAATATCAAATATTACATTTTTTTTGGACATTATTCACAATTATGTATATGCAAAAATAAAGCTATTATTTTCAAAGAAATTGGTGCTCATAATTATCTTCTTTATATTTTTGTGACTACATTTATAAAAATAGAAATAAAATCTACAGGCCTTTTAAAAATGCCTTTTCATTAGAAGCACCACTAGTTTGAAGTAAGATTTCATTGTTTTTTCTTATTACAGATGATAAATTAAAAACTAACACAAATAAGAACTATGTTTTAATCAATCTGATAGATTTCATAAAAATTATAAACCATTAACCTTAACTTTTTAAATTTATTTTTCTTAATAAAAACTTGAATACGTTACTTCTATTTTAAAGTACAATAAACTGATTTATCAACTTCTTATCATAAAACATATTCATAAAAACTCAGAAATTATTCACCAAAATACAAAGAGGAAAGGAAGAAATTATAAATTTCATAAACTGAGAAAAATTCAAGAATAAGTAAAGTGAAAATACTATTTTCTAACCTAGAGAGTAAAACTAGGAAAACCAAACATCTTAAATAACAAGTTAATAAATAGATAAAAGATACATATACTTCAATATAACCATTTCTGTGGTTAAGATTTCTTTTATGATAAAGATACTAGAATTAAATTCATTAATAGGCAGAAACAACGAATTCAAAAATGCTTATACTGCATGAGAAATTTGATCACAAGCTACTAGTGTTACTTTCTATTCAAATGCTTTAAGATGTTATTCCTGTTAATTTCAGCATGGAATGAAAAAATCTACTCACAAAAATAAATCTTGAACTTGGTATCTAGGCTATGATTGAATCAACCAAAATGTATATCTCAGAACAAGATAATCCTTGAACTATATAAAACTTTCATATTTTAATTGCAGTAACTGCAAATGATCAGTTTCATATTGTCTTTTAACTTAAAAGCCAAAAACAGGAGGAAAGATTTGGATGGAAAGCTAACAAGAAACAGAAACAAATTCTTAAAAAACAAAAAACAAAGGTGGGTGGAAGCGCCTTACCAGTTTTGGGTGTCAAACTCAAATCTGTGTCAGAAGAAGAGGACTGTCGACTGTAGGACTTGGAAGGTGAAAAGGAATAAGTTTGGTTTTTCAGAGGGGTTGAGGGTCCTGATGAGTGAGTATTGGGATTGGGATCTTCATTGAAGGGAATCCTGCCAGAAGAAGGTGGAGAAATATTAAGCAGTCATGTGCCAATGGCCTGACGGATGGCAGCATGATCCAAACACCAGGAAAGTATTGGGGCAGGGCCAGCAGTCATTTCTTAAGTGTGGAGCTGGGAATGAGGCCAAAGACAATCAATTGTTGTTTAACCATTCAACATTCTCCAGATAAATATGATCTGCATTGAAACAGTTAATAAGCCAAGTGAAAAAGCAAAAAAGCATGAAATGATAGACTAAGGGGGTAAAAAATATTAAAAAGAGAAATAAAAATAATATATGACAAAATAGTTCCAAATAAACAGTGCTTTTTTAAGTTACAAAAGAAAAAATGATAACTATAAATGGTGTGTGTAAATATTCATAATTGTTTTTATATTTGCACACACAGATATCTTCAAAAGAAATAAATGTTTCCTTATCCTATAGCATCAAGAGTGCCACAGCTAAAAACACAGCAGAGAGAAAAATGAATACAGCTACACAGAAACATTGCATTTAATGCAGAATAGTTGCTTACCTGTTTTCCAATAGCTCTCTTCCACAGAATGAAACAGAACCTACTGCAATAGGTTTTATACATAATGAAAATAAGCAAATTGGAAGCTTTGGTAGCCATTTCATTTAGAATTTAATCATCAATTTTATTTCTACACAAATGCAGAAATAATCATACTGGAGGTTTTTCCTCATACATCTATAAGATAGGGTTCTTAGAGGATCTGTGGAAGAGACTTTGGAAGCTAGAAGAACACCTTCACTTCCATAGTTAAAGCCTCTGTGTCAGCCAAATACAGAAGTTCTTCACTGCAGCTGGACTTCAAGTAAGAAAAGGAGGTAGCAAAGACTTGTGGTACCTGCCTACGCTACCTGCCTGCCTGCCTCTGCAGCCACTCTGCCCGTGGCCTGCCTCTCCCCAGCTCTGGAGTCTGAGCAGTCTCGTACCAGTATAGATGAGAGTGGGAACAGACACAGAGAAGTTCTGAGTAAGTCGTGAGCCAGTAGCAGTGTGAATTGGGCTGTTGTGAGTCGAGCGGCATCCATGGCTTGGAGGATGAACCAGCGGAGACCTGAGGGAATTTGTGGTCAAAGTGGAAGAAAAGAAAACAATACATACAACAGATTGCAAAGTTATGTTGTTAAAATAATGTCAAAGGAGCTTTAGTTAGGGGAGAGAACTTATTTTTTTAAACACCTAGCATGCAAAAAATAAGTTTAAATTTTAAAAGAATAGCTAAATATTAATTTATTATTGTTATAATTTTAAAGGATCAGATTAATAAACTAGGAATGTGAATAAGAAAAATAGCAAGCAGAATAGCCAATGAATTTAAATTTTAAAAAGACTAAGATTTGCATTTTAAGTTCCTTTAACATTTGTTATTATTTTGATCACAATAGAACTTACTATATAGTAGTTATGGGAAGGAGAAAATATCCATGAAAGTGAAAAATCAAATATAAAGTTCTTATACTACCTTTGAAACTGAGATATAAATTATTGATATAATTAACTATATTTTTCTATAGAAAAAATTTTACAATTGTTTCTGTTTAAAATCTCAAGACAAGGTACTTAAGAATATGAAAAATGAAAGCATGAACTGAATGGACAAAAGCAGATATACACATTCCAATATTTCAACACACCAAATATATAGCTTAAAACCAGGTTACACTGGAAATGAAATAAAGCAAAGGGACACTGCTTTTAAAAACACACTGGTACTCATTGATATAGTGATGTAAAAATTTTGTCTGGCTCTCATATATTATATGAACTACATTCAGAATCAGAATTTTTTTTTTTTTTTTTTTTTTGAGTTGGAGTCTCACTATCGCCCAGACTGGAGTGCAGTGGCCACCGCAGCCTCGACCTGCTGGGCTCTGGCAATCCTTCCGCCTCAGCCTTCCAAGTAGCTGGAACTACAGGCGCACGCTACCACGCCCGGCGGATTTTTTTTTATTTACTGTAGAGGTGAGGTCTCGCTGCCCAGGCGGGTCTCGAACCCGCGGGCTCAGGCAATCCACTCACCTCAGCCTCCCAAAGGCGCGGGATTATAGGTTGAGCCACCAAGCCCGGCTTCAGAATCAGAATTTTTAAGGTATCAACTTACATTCTATAATAGAACACATCTAGTATATATAGACATACTTAGATCAGATATACAAAAGTACACTTGTATATATACAAGTGTATATATAAAAAAGTGTACATATAAAAAAGTTTTAAAACACTTGTGTATATATATACAAGTGTATATATTAAAAAGTTTTAAAAGTTGTTAAAACTTTTGAGAAGAAATTTGTATAAAAGGGTTACACTGAATGGGGTAAAGAGGTATATTACATAAATTAGAACCCTGAACTTCATGTTAGCAATTATTTCACTGTGCAATGTCTTTGCTTATACACAATGAGAGAAATAGAATCATACATGAATACACTTTGAAAAACTATCACATCCCCATTTTTTAGAATTCATATTTAAGACAGGCCAAGAGCCCAACTTTTCCTAATCATTTTTTCTTTTCCACTCCTATACTATTGACTGCCCAGGGAACATTCTCCCATTCACAGTTTGTCAAGGGTCAAACAAGAGCGATCACTAACTGACCAAAATGGTCTTTCCTAGAGTCTACAGGACTACTTTCTGAAGATATTATGATTTTACAATAGGATAAATGTTTCTGCTAATATAAATTTAAAAGGTGTTTACTATAACTGATAAAAATCAAACATCTCATTGGTGAGCTATTTTTATACAAACAACTGAATGAGGTTTTGTTTTTATTATCTCTCTGCAGAAATGAGAAAATGTCCAAAAATGTTTAGACTTGGAGAGTCTAAGAATCTGTACCATATACAGAATTTATAGCCAAAGGATAGTAGAAAGCATTTTTTTAAAGTAGAGAAGCAATAAATCATATTTAAAAGTACTGTCACCAAGAGAGTTCAGCTAGAAAACACCAAAGGACTTTATATGCATTACACAAAACATCTAAAAATAAGAAACAAATTTAAGTAGAACATGTCATTAATATAGGTAAAATGAAATAAAGTGAACAAATATAATGAACATTGTGAAATGTTCAAATGACGACATCAAATTAAATTTCCAATACACAGGAGCATCATCATAATGTAATCTTATAGATCAATCAGTCTTGGTGCATGAAAGCTTTCCTCATAATAATACCTTTGTGGTATTTCTAATATTAATGTCACTGTCCATTCAGACAGGAACACAAACTACCTTCTACCAAATTCCTGTCTAGAATCAACAATGTTCATTGAAAAATATCAGGATATAATCAGTTGACTCATAAACTAAGCTTTGAAATAGCACCCAAATTGATCTATTATCAAAAATACAATGAAGCTGAGCCTGGTTGAAATAAAGCTGCCTGAGTACTGAGGAGTTTTTGTTTGTTTGTTTATGAATAACTTCACTTAGGTAATAAGATGTCTTTAGAAAATCCTAACGAAACAAGTTAAATTTGTAATGGTGTGACTGGTCGACAATTTAAGGCAAATGGCTGCAAGATTAGAAAAGAAGAAAATTTACACAACCCCAGGGGGTTTACATTAATGGAATTCTTTCTAAATGCAGGCAAAACGCATTTCCCCACTATCCTCATCTCATTGGGAGAAACCAAGCAGGTGATATAGCTTTGTCTTTCTCTTTCCTCTAAGCAACTTATTTAAATTTGCATTTTACTTAAATTTGTTATTAAGTCTTTACAAAAATTTGCTATGGAAAGAAAAAAAAATCTGAATTCCTGAGAAAGTTATATCTGTGATCTGACTCTCATCTGTGGCAGCTGGCAATTCATATCTTTCTAGGATATATTTTAAATGGAATACAAAGCAAGTTCACTCTTCAATTTATAAAAAACAGTTATTTTGTCAATGTGTTTCCAGATAAATTAGGCAATATGTAATATGGTGCTCGTTCTTGTAATCAAAGTAACTAACAGCCAGCAGAAAAGAAATGAGTTAACAAACTGAATAAACTTAATATAAGGACAAAAATTTCATTTTAAAAAATATTGCAAAGAGAAAAAAAATAATACTATGATTGCTTTCTATTTAACCCCTCTTACCATTCCTGAACTGGGAAACTTTTTTAGGTTTTCTGATTAAGAGACTTCTGAAGCCCTGGTTATCTAGAAGGGAAGTCAGCAAACTGTGGACTACAAACCAAATCCATCTTGCCATCTGTTTTGTAAATAAATGAGATTTATTTGAACACAGCCACACTCACTTATTTGCATACTGCCTTTGCCTGCTTTCAAGCTATAATGACAGAGTTATGTAGGTAGTATCAGCAGAAACTATTTCTGTACTATCTGGTCATTTACAGAAAAGGCTTGGCACCCCTTGATCAAGAAGACACTCAAGATCAGTGGTACTCAACTAAAGCATAACTGGCATTTAGGACAAAATACATCTTCATCCTATAGGGTTGTCTCTTATTATGTATGATAGCAAGCATCTCTGGTCCCCAAAACAACCTACGCCCCAAAATTCCATGTTGACAATATCATCAACACCACTTTGAGAATCTCTGCCTGTGACACAATGATGACACCTACACAGGCCAAATTCAGCCAACAGAAGGGTTTTGCAGGATCACAGGAAGTATTTAAAAAATGTATGATTCTAAGTTCCTTTAGAAAAAGGATCATCAGACATTTTTTTATTTGTAAATAAAGATAGAAGCTGTGTAGCCAGTGCCTGAAATACTCACTGTCCTTTTACAGAAAAAGTCTGCCAACCTCAGTTTTACACAGACTCCAAGTAGTCCCTATTTAATTACACCCAAGTATTTCATTGCTATCAACTGCCTTGCCTCTGTAGACATACGAGTCTGAGACTTCTGTACAATTCAGTCTTTCCAGCTTTCTATACTATGTTGACAATCATAAGCATATTTGAATTATCAGCTAGAGGGTCTGAAGCATTCCTCAAAAAACAAGTAAAATTCTATACAATGCATGAATATTCATTTTATGATTCAGATACAAAGTAACAAAAGAGCTAGAATAAGTACAATTTCATGTTACTTGAGTTTTATATTAAGACAGTATAAATAAAATACAAGGACTATCTAAATTATATTTTAAAGTTTTAAACTTTGGCAGTCATCTCTGATAAAAATCATTGTAGGAAAAAGGTATGTTGAACAACTCTAAAATGTTTCAAATCAAATGAAAATGCAATCTCCATAAGAACAATTTAATTGATTCATACTTACTCCTTCATTTCTTTGGATGGGGAATTACATGCAGGAAGGAATGCCGCTGGGCTACTTAATTTATCCAGAGTACACGCTGTTCCTATGGCTCGTACCACTAACCCAGACTCGCCCTCCAGATCAAAACACTGTAAGTACCCAACAACTGCATTTCCTCTCATTTCAAGTACTTTCAAGCCAATCTTCCTCTGCAGTTCACCTACAAAAATGGAAGAAAATGTTCTACATTACATGTTATAAAGCTGGATATGGCAATGATAAAAAACAAGTCAAAAAATAATACATTTTTAGACCTTGAAAAGAACCTAAAAGATTATCTAATCCAGTCTCCTGCTTTCAGAGAGGTAAAATATTAGATGCATTTTACAGATGTGGCAAGTAAGGTTCATTCTCATGCATTCATTTATCAAACAATTTTTGGTTCTATGTGCTAGTGTTCTTCCTTTTCTCTAAGTTCTAGAGATACAAAGTTGAACAAGAAAGGTAAAGTTCTAAATCTAGTGGAGTTTACAAACTGATGGGATAACTGATAAAAATATAAGTAAGCAAATATAATCTGTAGAATATAGAACATAATTCTATTATAGTACATTATAATATACAATATATACTTAAATATATCTCATATAGCACAAGTATATAGAATACAAATATAACACATATTTATTAAATATAGCATATATACTTGTTTGTGTTACTATATAAGTGAGCATACATGGTATATATAGAACATATACACACAGAAATATAAATTTTAGTGCTAAACAATTCTTCCAAGAAAAATTTTAAAAAGGAATGGGGTCAAGAGTGGTAGAGAAAGTAGTAGAAGGGGTAGAAGACAGCACTACAGTAAGTTTTCAAGGAAAGATTGTGAAAAGAATCTAATACCTGTTCATTTGAACAAGAAGTATTAGAGGACAATGTAGGTGATTTGCCTAAGCTCTGATTACTATAAATACTGGAGAGAAAAAAACTAGGATCTGGTTTTCTGCTCAGCTCCTTCCTGAACCTTCTTGCTCAGAGCTCTTTCTACTACCCCACTTCAAGAACACAATTTCCATTTACTACCTACTTAGAAAGGAGCTACAAACTTCTGATTCAGATTTCCACTTGTTAAAAGGAGACATCGTATGTGTGTGTTAAGGATGATGGGACCAGGAGTAGGAAATCTGTCACTTATAATTCATAGCCTTCATTGTAAAATTTCAGGCAACATGTCAAAGAAAAGTGAAAAATGTATGAGTATTAAGAAAACTGGTAATGAAGTTTTGTTTATTTTTAATACCTGACATTAAAGAAATCAGCCTCTGTCTGGCCTCATTTGATGCCCTTGGTGTGCGAATTCGATCAATCCATTGATATTCTGGGTCCTCATTGACCACAAGTTCTTCTACAAATCCATGAATTACAACAGCTCTATAGCATTTTGGAATAGATGTTGCTGTTAAAACAAATGATCTATTATGCTTCTGTTTATCAAAAGGTAAAATTCATTTTTTAAGTGCACATCTAAGTTCTTACCTTGTGGATATATAATACAAGAACATCTTTCACTGTGATAAGCTCAGTGTAATTATAATAGTAATACTTCCAATCAGTCCTCTGGGACCCATTTTATTCTTTGAAACAATCATTTCCTTCATGAGGCCTCACTTTACTCACCTTTCTCATGAAGCACAGTAAATATAAATTGTATTTTATAATTTAGAAAAGAGTTATAAACCACATCAAATAGCATTCAATACAAAGTTTAAAATTAAGGCCAGATAGAAAGTAGAAAATGATTTTTAAAAATTTTTAATTATTCAAAGGCCTTTGCCAAAGTACTTCTGCACACCACATATAACAGCCTCAAAAATCAAACTATTACCTTTCTTTTGTATTTTATTAGTTTCTAAGAGACAATGTCTTTTTGTGTTGCCCAGGCTAGACTCCGACTCCTGGGTTCAAGTGACCCTCCTGCCTCAGCCTCTCCAGTAGCTGGGACCATGGGCACATGCCACCATGACCAGCTTCAAACCATTATCTTTCTGACAGAACCTGAGGAATCGTGCAGCCTTGCAGTTTGTAATAACCCATGGCCAGATGCTGAAGTGGTTTAATAGTCACTACACTTAATAGACTCATTTAATAGGACTCATTAAATAATAAGAATTATTTAAATCCAAATGTCATTGGATTTACATAAGATGTGGTGAGATTGAAAAAGGGGAGAGTCTGAGAACATCTACACCAAACTAATCTCTTAAAACAGGTATTTGTGTATAGAAGCTAACTTAACCCTACTAATATTGGCTGGCTGTGAGTTACCTACAAGGGCTAATTCAGACCCATATATTTCATGGCTTTCCCAGAGCACCCTATCTATAGAAGCCTGTGAAACGTGGGGTAGCACCATAGTACTTAGCTATAGTGTTCTGCTCTTATTTTTCAGTATGCTATACTACAGTAAAATATCACCACTTTTTTTTAACCAAAATTCCTATAAACTTGTAAAAATTAAATGCTATTTACTCTGAAATCAGATAAATAGTCCCAGAGCTACAGTAACTATTTCTGGGAAATTAACAATTTTCTATTTGACATTAACACCAAAGTATAACACCTTTTCTATTAGGCTTCTAAAATTTGATTTCCATATTTAACCAGTATTAAATTTCCTCTTAAATGAGTCCTATTATAATGTATATACTTACTACAAAAGAATTTGACTCCACATGACGACTGCCTAAACCGATTTAAATCATTGAAGAGGTCTACTTTGACAACTACATTGATTTCCCCACGGATACCTATAAATCCAAAAGAAAAATCAAGTTGCTCCTTAAGAAAATAATGTACAATTAAATAATTAAGCAAAGAAGTGCCAATCAATAATTTTAAAATATAATTCCTGATACACAATGATTTGACTTATCATTTTTTGACTTTACAATGGTGCAAAACCATTCTGTTTTTCAATTTCAGTACAGTATTCAGTAAACTATGTGAGATATTTACCATGTTATTATAAAACAGGCTTTGTGTTAGATGATACTGCCCAACTGTGGGCTGAAGTAAGTGTTCTAAACACATTTAAGGTAGGCTAGGCTGAGCTATTGTAGATTAAGTGTATGAAATGCATTTGCAGTTTTCGATATTTTCAGTTTACAATGGATTTACCAGGGGGTAACTCCAAGGAGCATCTGTAAAGTATCGATCATAATAATAAAGCTAACTTTGTTTCCTAATTATTTTCATTCTCAGTAGTTCCTGTATTACATTTTCTGAGACAGAACATGTATGCCCTAGAAAATGAATAGTTTTTATTTTTACGGCAAATCTCCACATATTTGAACCAAGACTAACTGGAAAGGACTCCCATTTAAATTGATGACAATGATGATGGTGATAAGATTTGCTGAGCACTGAAAGATGATATACAAAATGCTTTACCTATAGTATCTTTTGGTGCTCACATCAACTCAACAAAGTAATTTTTATAGGAGTATCAGCCCCATTTTACAGAGGAAGATGTTAATATTTAATTAATAAAAGTGAAAAAAGTTACATAGTGTCAACAGCTAGTCAGTGGCAGAGACACGATTAAAATTCAGGTCTTTAAGATCCCAAAGTGTATACTCTAAACAATGAATGCAAGAATTTAATATAACACAAAAGAAGTTTTAGTCATGTCAATGGATATGTTAAAATAAGTTAACCAAAAAAATTCCAAGAATAAGGGAACATGCTCTGATAAATAAGAATGACCTAGCCCTTATATCTAAACATTTACTAAGTATTTTTGTTTCTTTCTTGACTTTATGTAAAATTCATACTTATAGTGAAAAACCTAAGAAAAGTGGCTTACTAATTTAACTACTGAAATATTAAAACATTATATTCCCAACAAAAGGCCCCAAACTATAAATAATATTTAATGTGAAATGTTTGGAAAATTTATTCATTCATACAGATTTTTTAATCCAAGTCCAGATTAGTTTACCAATATTAAAAACAAACATTTTACAGGATGTTATTTCCTGATTACAAATAAAATACATATACATTGTAGAAAATATTTTAAAAGGCAATAAAAGGACAAAGAAGACAAATGGAATTATAATCGGGAAATAAAACTACCCAGCAATAAATATTTTATCACATATTCTGACAGTTTCTGCAGTGATATCTCATATTTGCAACTATTTTGTTTCTAAACAAATTCTGGATCACTGTATGTTTTATAACCTGAATTTTGCAAGTAATAATATACCATGCAAGTTTCCTTATAATTTTTTTCTGAAAGCATAATTTTTTTTACTGTATAACTCACAATCTATATATGCCCTAATTTAAGTAAATACCGTTTTTCAATTTTTATCATTTTAAACATTAGTAAATAATAAAATATAAATAATGTCACAATAAAGAAACATAAATCTTTTTTTTTTATTTATCGTAGCAACATAAATCTTACCGAACATCTTATTTTCTTATAATAAACTACTATCAATGGAATTGCCAGATTAAAAATATCTTAAAAGGCAGAAAAATGAAAGGCAAGTAGCAGTTGTAGGTTCATTTGCCATTCTAAAGACACATTATACATTTCTCAAACCTTTCAATCAGAGGATTTCTTTACAATCTTAAAAACAATTGAAGACTTTAAAGAGTTTTTGCTTATTGTGCGTTACATTTATCAATATTTACCATATTAAAAATTAAAATTTGGAATTTTAAAAAGCATACATATTGCTTAATTTAAAGTTATAATAATAAACTCATTTATGTTAATATAAGCAACATTTTTAATAAAAATAACTCTATTTTCAAAGACAAAAATTTAGTGATAAGTAGCACTGTGCTAAATTTTTGCAATTCTCTATAATGCCTAGTTAATGAAACAAAGATTCTCGTTTCTACTCTGCATTCAATGTACGTAACATCATATATCATAAAACCTCTAGAAAACTCCTCTGTATACATGTGAGAAAATGAGAATGAAAATAATGAATGACATATAAATATATGTTAAAAACAGTTCTCAACTCACAGACCCTGTGAAAGAATCTCAGAGACCCCTATGTGTCCTTAGCCCATAATTTGAGAACCCTGCTTCAGGCAACAAAAAGCCTTCAAAGAATTTTTAAGCTAGAAAAAAATCAATATTATCAGCTTGAAAATGTGTCTTAGAAACATAGTTTCAATACTAGATTATTTTTTAAATAATGCATTTACTTTTTTGCACAAACTTAGCAGGCATTATTTCAAATCACATTCACAGAAGTAACAATTCCACCAAAAATACTTCAATACTACTTGGCTATTTTTTTAAAAGCATCTTTTAAGCCGGGCTCGGTGGCTCAGCCTGTAATCCTGCGCCTTTGGGAGGCTGAGGTGAGTGGATTGCCTGAGCCCGTGGGTTCGAGACCTGCCTGGGCAGCGAGACCTCGTCTCCACAATAAATCAAAAAATCAGCCGGGTGTGGTAGTGCATGCCTGTAATTCCGGCTACTTGGAAGGTTGAGGCGGAAGGATCGCCGGAGCCCAGCAGGTTGAGGCTGTGGTGGCCAGGAGCGGCCACTGCACTCCAGTCTGGGCGCCAAAGTGAGACTCCAACTCAAAAAAAAAGGATCTTTTAAATATATATATTTTAAAAACCACCAAGTATAGTACAAAAATATTTAAGGATAAATGAAAAAGATTACGATTGTGATTCTTCTTAAAATATTGTTCCTTACCATGTATGGTATCATAAATTGGAAACCATCCTGAGATGACTGTTGCAGCTTCACTATACAGTAATGGATCAATATCAATGTACACTTTACCAATGGCATCATTTGCACTGTAAGTATCATGGTCAAGAACTGTGATTTGTAGAGGTTCATCCTGTAAGTCTTCATCATCCACCTAAAAGTATACCTTAAAATGAAATCTTATGTAGTTTTAAAATCTTAGTAACCATAAATGTATATACACAAAATGGAAAAGATGACTTATTTCTGGAAAAGAAATCTTACACATTTATTTCTAAGCACAAAGGTAGAGGGATTAACACAAAAAAATTATGACTCCTTTTTCTATACAAAATACCATCTTTCTGAAGGAAAAAAAAAGTACAGTTTATCATAATCAAGCACAACAGAAGGATGAGTAACACCAAAAAATCTGTAACTCCATTTTTTACATATTATCCTATATTGCCCTACTCTTCCTAGGTTATATAGCAAAAATGCTTAAGAGTTAACATATTATCTAAAAAGAGAAAGAATGCTAATAATAAGTACAATGACTCCATAATTTCTAAGAACAATTTCAGAGAATAAAACTGTATGCAAAACTAACATTATGTGTAAGAAAAAACTAAGTTCATGAGTTAATTTCATGAAATAAATGTCTACCTTCTCTCCTTCTTTTACTCAGTCATTTTCAAGTATTTACCATATGCTACCACTGTGTCAAACAGAGGGACTGTGATGGAGAACATGGCAAAAACTCTCTCTCCGTCATGGAAGACACCTTCACCATTTTGGCTGCCATCCTCTGGATACCACGTCATCCTCATTAAATATAGTGACTAGAATAAAATATATTATACAAGGGGGGGACCCAAAAACACACAGAATTATCTTTTGGAGGATAGGTACCTTATAGTACAGGCTTCTCTTGCTAGGTAAGTACCAGTATACCAGCTAGTGTCGTTGTGAGAGGCTGCGATCGGATTCAGTGAATTTATTTTTGGATATTCTTTCAATGTATTTGCCCATTTCATGATGGCTGCCTACACTGTGTTCAGCAGTTTTTCACCAAAAACAGCATGACCCCCTTACCCCACGCTCCCTATTCAACCAATCTAGGCCCAAGGGACTTTTTTTTTGTTTTTTCCTCATATTAAAAAAAAGTCCTCAAAGGAAAATGTTTTGCCAATGTAGAAGAGGTGAAACAAAAAACAGCAGAAGCAATAAAAAGCATCAAAATTGACAAGTTCAAAAACTGCCTTGAGCAGTAGAAAAAGGTTCTTGATAGATGTACTGCAGCAAACTGAGTGCCACCACACCTGGCTTATTTTTTTTTTATTTTTTGTAGAGACAACAACTCATTATATTACCCAGGCTGGTCTCAAACTCATGGGCTTAAGCAATCCTTCTACCTTGGTCTCCCAAAGTGCTGAGATTGTAGGTATGAGCCACAGCACTGGGCCTGGCACTTCTTAAAAGGGGGCTTGCTTGGCTGAAAAGTGTTATGTCAACTCACCACCCCAACTCCCTTCCTGGACTTTCCTTCACTCTAGTTTTTAGTGCCAGTCTGGAACACTGGAACTCCAACTGCTATCTTAGAGCCTAAAGTGACCCTGAATCATTTTAAGAGAAGCCACAGGCTATGTATCTACCATAGAGAAGAGAGATAGACAGGTCCCTGGGTCTCAAATAACTGGTAGCTACCATACTACCTTTCCAGTGCCTGACTCAACATTTCTATGAATTGAGAGAAAATGTATAAGACAGCTGAGTATTCACAATATATATAACTAAATGCAATTCACAACTGATAAACAGGATTTAAAAAGAACTATACAACCAATGTTAACCATAAACACAGTTTAAGCACATTTTTCACTTCATATACACTATTATAGAAGTAACTTTCTACATTTTAAGGGAAATGGATGGTAAATTTAGTTTCTAAAACTCAATATTGCAAACGTCTTTTATTTCAGATAAGTACAAACATATTATTTTTTATATTTTTAAAATAAGTTGTTTGCATACTCCTTAAGCTTTAAAAATTACCATTATGCCATCAATAAAATGACAAATCATTTTCTTAAATATTAATTTTCTAGTATCATGAAAATTACACTATACATGAAGTCTGTCTTCTCCCACCCTTCTAATAACAACATAATTAATAATTAACCAAGACTATTTGTTTTTAACCTTTTCTAGGTTATGGGTAGCAGGTTACCAAAATAGTGCTATATAACCATTTGAATGCTTTGCTAGGGTAATGATGCACTTTGTAATTCTAATTGCATCTGAAGTCATGTATGCAAGTTACTCTGATTACTTTCTCTGACTTCTACATTTTTATCTGAATAATGTAGTTTAAAATGACACAACAGATTAAATACATATGCAATAATGGGTCTTTCAAAATAATGACATTTTGTAAACAGCTTCTAAAAAAATCTATACATACACACAAAAGAAAATGAGAAAAGAATCAAAACAGTTCATGATAGAAAAAAAAGTCAACTAAACACATAAAGAAGAACAAAGTTGAAGGATTCATACTTCCTGATTTCAATACTTACTAGAAAGCTACAGTAGTCAAACAATATGTTAATGGCATAAAAAGAGATGTAGACCAATGTAATAAAATGTAGAGTCCAGAAATAAACCCATACATTTATATCCAACAGATATTTTTTTTAACTTGCCTCAAAGGCAAAGTTTAAAAAAACGTATTGACTTCCAGCCCAATATTCTAGCAGACAATATGGAACTCTATTTTTTAAAAAGCCAGAATAAATGAAGGTAGAAATTACCTTCCTTAGAAAGATCCATATGGTTGGAACTGGGTGAAAGCTACTGGGAGGTTAGGAATAATAGTTTTCATCAACTGAGTCCTTTTGGTAGAAGAATGAGACATAGCCAAGCAACCACCAAGCTACTGTGATGAATTAGTTCTTTTCAGAAACACAACTACATTCCACATAATAAATAAAAGCTGCCACTATCCTTGAATGCTCTGACTCTACAGATGAGGTAACCTTTCCTATATAAAGTGAGATTTAAGTTTGGCAAAAAAGCTTTTCAACTGCAGTTCTATTTTTTTTAGCACACTTACACCACTTAGACTTCTACAAATACATTAATTAAGAACACAAAGATATATCCCAAAATGCCAATATTCAAACTGACTTTCGGCTAAACCCCAAGTGATCATCCAAAACCTGTGAGTGACTTTAAAATATTCCATTTTTAACTAGTGTTAATTCATATTAACACACATAATGACATTCCAATGAAAACATGCTTCTTAGCCACCTCAACACTCCTCTGAAAAGGATTCATGTTTGGAGAAACAGAGGCTCAAAATGAGAAGCAGGCACCAGAATTAAAATTTAAGTTTTCTCCAAGTTCAGACCTCTAAACATTTCCAACAAAAGGCTGCTGCTTGCTATCCAAACCTCTATGGAATGTGTCTTCCAACACTAAAAGAAAGATCATCCTCTGGAAAAAAAATATTTGCCAATTGCATATCTGACAAAGGCCTAACATCCAGGATCTACAAGGAACTCAAATCTGCCAAAACGAAAAAAATGAACAGCTCTATCAAAAAGTGGGCAAAAGATATGAATAGTCACTGCTCAGAAGAAGATATACGAGCAGCCAACAGATACATGAAAAAATGCTCAGCCTCACCGTCATCAAAGAAATGCAAATCAAAACCACACTGTGGTACTAACTCCAGTCAGAATGGCCATCATTAATGACTCAAAAAATGCTGGAAAGTTTGGGGAGAAAAGGGAACTCTTTTACACTGTTGGTGGGAGTGTAAGCTAGTGCAAACTAGTTTTCCTCTGTGGAAAACAGTGTGGCAATTTCTAAAAGATCGAAAACTCGACCTTCCATATGGCCCAGCAATTTCCCCCTCTGAGAATATACCGAGAGGAACTCAAATCATTCTACAAATAAGATATCTGTGCACACATGTATTTTGCAGCAGTATTCACAATAGCAAAACTACGGAACCAACCCTGCTGCCCATCAAAAGTGGACTGGATTTTTTAAAAATGTGGTACATATAAACAATGGAATATCAGGCAGCTATAAAGAAAAACAAAATTATGGAACTTCACAGCAACTTCGATGGATTTAGACTCTATCATACAAAGAACTGAGTACCACATGTTCTCACTCTTAAGTGGAACCTGAACATTTATCATAATACTACATGAAAAGGAGGGAAGGTTTGAGGGGGCATATAACATTAATAAGGATACCTGGTCCCAAACCAGGCAAAGTAAGGACCAAAGGGAGGACCAAACTTCACTGGGAGGTCGAAACTTCACCTGTACAATGACAACTTACGTACCTAATCCTGAACTGTACCCCACATCTTTAAAATAAAATAAAAAGATCATTCTCCTAATATAGACCATAACCCAAGCAGTGTCTAGAAATCCTAGTGTCATTTCTTCAATCTTCCATATATGAGTTTTGTCGGTTACCTGGCATGATCAAAGCATTTTTCAGGAAAAACCAATGCTTTCCTTCCCTTGTTCTCTTTAAAGAACACGCCTTGCCTGCAAGAACCAAACTTTACCCAGACTCCACAATTACTATGAAACTGCTTTAGAGAAAGAAAGCACAGCAGCCACAGTGCTACCCAATATAAGGGCTAGCATGAAACAGCAGGGGACATCCTCACAAGGTTCCTAAGTAGTAGAAATTCCAAAAACGAAAATCTCACTTCTGGCTGACAGGTGAAGGAAGTGGTTTCAGAGAAGATGGGGACTATGTTTAACAAATATTTGCTGGTCAGGCTCATTGGCTCAGCCTGTAATTCCAGCACTTTGGGAGGCCGAGGCGAGTGGATTGCCTGAGCCTGTGAGTTCGAGACAAGCATGGGCAACTTGGCAAGACCTCATCTCTACCATAAATCAAAAAATTAGCCAGGCATGGTAGTGTGTGACTGTAGTTCCGGCTATTTGGAAGGCTGAAGTGGAAAGATCGCCTGAGCCCAGCAGGTTGACTCTGGGGTAGCCGTGAGCGTGCCACTGCACTCCAGCCTGGGCAACAGAGTGAGACTCCAACTAAAAAAAAAAAAAAAGTATTTACTTAGAGCCTATTACACTCCCTTTTAGGTATTAAGGATACAGCAATAAAAAAGACTAAAATAGGTGGGGAAAACATTACTGACACAGTGACCAATAAGTGATAAGGATATTTATCTAATTTTAGGAGGGTGGGTGGTGGGGTGAATGGAACACCCTTCTTCAAGCTGTAATGTGGAAAATGGAGGTATAGTGGTCTGGTAATAGCTTTGAAGTCAGACAGACTTTGCTTTGAATACTCACTTTTCCACTTAGCTAGTTCTGCATTGGCCATCTGTAAAACTAAAGGTGCTTCATGGTATTGTGAGAACTGAATGAAGTAACATGTGTAAAACACTTCATCAATGTCTGAGCTAGCTCTGTAAGTGGGAACTGTATTTTTTAATATATATTTCATCTTCTTGTTCCCAAAGCCTAGTACAGTGCCTGGAATCCCTCGGAGGATTTAGGCATGTCAACAGACTGAATTGATGTATGAAAAAAATGAATAGATGTGCTGAGAAAGAGAACAGAAACTGCAAGGAAGTAGCTAGGCATAACATGAAACACACTTCCTAACAGCAACACAACAGATTTCCTAAGGAGAGCACATAGGGAGAAGAGATGAGGGTAGTCCTCTAGGCTCAAACACCTCAAAGGAAGCAGTGTGGGAAAGTACAGGTGGGAAGAGGGACCTGAGTGAAAAGACAGGAGACTCCACTCTTGGAGATGTCCCCTCAGTTCCCTGAGATATAACCCATTTAGATGTAACCACTTCCTGTCTCTGTGCACACTGTCATTCAATAGGGAAAGAAGAGTCTCTTCAACAAATGCACTCAACATTTGGATTTCTACATGCAAAAGAATGAAGTTGGTTTTTTACCTCACACCATTACAAAAACTAACTCAAAATCAATTAATGGCCTGTATATAAAAGCTAAAACCATAAAACTCTTAGAAGAAAACATAGGGGTAAATCTTCATGACCTTGGATTTGGCAATGGATTCTTTGCCATCAAATTAAAAACAAATATACTGGACTTCATCAAAATTAAAAATTTGTGTGCTTCAAAAATAATTATCAAGAAACTAAGCTGGGCTCGGTGGCTCACCCTGTAATCCTGCGCTTTGGGAGGCTGAGGTGAGTGGACTGCCTGAGCCTGTGGTTCGAGACCCACCTGGGCAACTTGGCGAGACCTCATCTCTACAATAAATCAAAAAATCAGCCAGGCGAGGTAGCGCATGCCTGTAATTCCAGCTACTCGGAAGGCTAAGGTGGAAGGATTGCCGGAGCCAGCAGATTGAGGCTGCAGTGGCCGGGAGTGGCCACTGCACTCCAGTCTGGGCGACAGAGCAAGACTCCAACTCAAAAAAAAACCTAAAAAGACAACCCACTCCACTGAGAGAAAATTTCTGCAAATTATATATCTGATAAGGAGTTAATACCCTGAAAATATAAATAACTTTTTACAACTCAACAACAAAAAATAACACAATTAAAAAATAAACAAGCCGGGCTCGGTGGCTCAGCCTGTAATCCCGCGCCTTTGGGAGGCTGAGGTGAGTGGATTGCCTGAGCCCGCGGGTTTGAGACCCACCTGGGCAACTTGGCGAGACCTCATCTCTACAATAAATCAAAAAATCAGCCAGGCGAGGTAGCGCATGCCTGTAATTCCAGCTACTCGGAAGGCTAAGGTGGAAGGATTGCCGGAGCCAGCAGATTGAGGCTGCAGTGGCCGGGAGTGGCCACTGCACTCCAGTCTGGGCGACAGAGCAAGACTCCAACTCAAAAAAAAACCTAAAAAGACAACCCACTCCACTGAGAGAAAATTTCTGCAAATTATATATCTGATAAGGAGTTAATACCCTGAAAATATAAATAACTTTTTACAACTCAACAACAAAAAATAACACAATTAAAAAATAAACAAAATGTGATATATACATACAATAAGATATTATTCAGCCATAAAAAGGAGTGAAATTCTGCTATATTACAACATACATGAACCTTGAAAACATTATGCTAAGTGGAAGAAGTCAGATACAAAGTAACAAATACTGTATGATTCCATTAATATGAAACATCTAGCATAAGCAAACTCAAAAAGAAAGAAATAGAAAAGAGGTTACCAGAGTCTAAGGAGAAAAAGCAATAGGAAGTTAAATTGCTTAGTGGGTACACTAAGTTTAGTTTCTGTTTAGGGTAATGAAAAAGTTTTGGAAATAGTTGTGATGGTCACACAATACTGTGAATGTAATTAATGTTGCCAAATTGTACACTTAAAAATGATTAAAATGGCAATATTTATGATCTATATATTTTGTCACAATTCAAAAATGTTTTAAAATCCGTACATTGGTCTTACATAATTTCTGCTATATGCTAAGATAAAAAAAAAAAACTGCAATAATAACGATACATTTAAGGACTCCCATTTTTTTCTTTTAGATATTCTGTTTTCTTAACTGTATCATACTTTTTTTAAAATTCCATATTCCTAGCTAAGCAAAAAAGGAAATACTTTTACAGTGTAGAAAAACTACTATACTTGAAATAAAAGGTATTCTTATCATCTCTGGGGGACAATGGTCATCTCAAAAACAAAAATAAATAAAAAATGCTGACATTTGAAAACTTACCTCAAATTTAAACCATTCTGAGTTCCACTGAGGGTTGAGTGACTTGAGGTACACATCTGTTTTAAATGTGGTATTACCAAATTTTACCTAAAAACAGATAAGAAATGACTCAAATATAAATATAAAAACTGTGAATAAAAGTATATTTTAATGTCAGTCAAGCAATGGGAAAAGGATTAACCATGGGGGGATAAGAAGACTATCATCACCTGAGACAAAGGGAAGAAGGTACAGATGTGCTCCAGGTAAGCCTGAGAATACAACTGGAACAAGGAATTACCCATTGCTCTGTCTGAGCAGCTCCACACATCACTAAGAGCTAATTTCCCCAATGTCTAAAGTGTTCCAACAAACCAATAAGGTCAATAACCCAATGGCAAAAAAGGGCAAAGGACATAAACAAGTCACAGAAATGGAAATACAGATGTCTTTAACATCAAAAGATGATTATCCTCACTCATTCTAGAGAAATGCAAACTAATACAATATTTTTGGCTGGTGTGGTAGCTCACACCCATAATCCCAACACTTTGGGAAATGAAGGCAAGAGAATGCCTGAGCCCAGGGGTTCAAGAACAGCCTGGGCAATTTGGCAAGACCTTATTTCTACAATCAATCAAAAATTGGCTGGGTGTGGTGGTGTGCACCTGTGGTTCCAGCTACTTGGAAGGCTGAGGTGGAAGGATCACCTGAGTCCAGCAGGTTGAGGCCATAGTAGTCATGAGGGTCCCATTGCACTCTAGCCTGGGTAACAGAGTGAGATTATGACTCAAAAAAAAAAAACCCAACAACAAAAACATTTTTTACTAATCAGGTTTGCAAAGGACAAGAAGTTTGAAACAGTGTTGGTGAGGCACTGTTATGCTTTGTTGATGAAGGTATAAATTATAAGTCTCTACAGAGAGCAATTTGACAACATCTGTCAAAATTTTACATGCCTACACCCTTTATAAGCTAGCAATTCTAATTCTTGGAATTTATCACACAGAGGTGAACAATGAAGGACATATACAAGCAGCATCATAGTAGCAAAAGAATGGAAACAAACTAAATATTCATCAAGTCGGAACTTGTTAAATTAACTATGGTAAAGCAATACAAAGCAGTACTAAATAGAATGAAGCATCTCTCCATTTGCTGATGAGGAACAACTTCCAAGATGTCTTTCTTGCAGAACTGTGTATATGACATTCTTTGGGAAGAAAGAAATTTAAAATGTCGGAATACATATAATAGGTATAGGCCTATATATGAACAGATTTTTTTATAGAAGGATATACAAGAAACAGTAAGCAGAAGAGACTGGTTAAAGAAAGGGCAGTGAGAGGGAATCTGACTCATGGTGTATCTTATGAATTTTGAACCACGCATATATATTACATATTTTAAATGCATTATTTTAAGATGCAAAAATGTCAAAAATTAAAATTCAAATAGCAATAACTTTATTTTTATTCCAATTACAGAATTCTGGATCCACTTCCAGAAATTTCACCTAGAGAAGTACTTTCACGAAAATAAGCCCTCCTGCATCCAAAATACAAAAATCTAAATAGTCACTCAATACGAAAGTGATTGAATAAGTCACATGCAGCCCTAGTAAAGAACAGAGTCAATTATATGTACTGTCATGGGGAAGATCTCAATGACACAATAACTGAAAAAACAATAGCCAATGTATTATTTGTATCATCTTTTTAAATCACAGTTTTAAAGAAGTGAAACTTAATGAGGGAAAAAAACAGGGAAAAGAAGTTCTTGCTTAAGTTACTGATTTAATTTCCATTATATTTCAATAGTCAAGTCATGATTAAATACTTATTATTTAATTTCTCTAAAACTGCTCTTTATATGAACAGTTTATATGTTATTAGGATTTATAATATATGTTGTTAGAAATTATAAAATCTAAATATACTCAAGGGTTTGGGCTCAATTGCCAAAAGTAGCACATCATTTAAGTTATAAATTCCCACTATAGCAGTTATGCTATAATTCTTTTATTTTTTTGGGGGGGGGTCAACTGTCCACTCTAGATATAGTAAAGATCTGATATGTTCAAACTGCAATTAACCAAAAAAACAGGATTTTACAAAAAAGGAAAGAGCATGTATTTTACCAACACTGTGATGATTTCCCTTCTAGTAAAGGGAAATTATGGTTCATTTGGTCTTATTTAATTCAAAGGAGATTTTATTACTCAGCAATTAAATGAATGCCTTACAACTTTGTTAAAAGTACATCAGGGATTTTAACTACAATTCCTCCAATAAAGTAAAACATTCTCTCTCCCCACTCATTAGCTAAATTATCTTGAGAAAGTTATTTAACCTGTTATTTAAATCTGCTTCCTCCTGAAAAGCAGGGTTGTAGTGAGCATTATATAAGATAATACACATAGAGACCTTGCAAAATGTCCGGTACCTAGAAAATACTCACTAAATACTACTTTCTTTTTATCTCCCTATTTCCTCAAAGTGTCCTGAGAAACACAACAGTTTGTAACATGCACATTAATATTGAGATATATTTCCATTAATACTTCCCTTGTATAGAACCCCATCTTATTCACTGTAGGGATTCCTGCAAGAATAATCATCTCTAAGTATTACCTGGTCTTCACTGGCTCCCTAAACTCTTCTCATCATTGAATCTCACCCAATGCAACCAGGACCAATACTTAATCAGTTAATCAAATAACATGGTTAAATCAGAGAATCATTAAAAATAAGACAAACTATAAACATTTTAAGATAAAATATATAAACAAGCTAAATCACTCTGTCTTTTGATGTAAGGGTCCTTGAGTAAGGGTCCACTGTTTAGAGTTCTGCAGCATCATTCTTTTTTTTTTTTGCATAAACTGCATTCATAATGTAATAGCTGTGATTTCCAGTTTCTGTTTGTGATGGCAAAATTTAAAATCTCTTGTTAAAAAAAAATGAACAAAGAATCCTATATTTTTTACAATCTTTTCTCCATTCAATTCAAGAACAATATTTGATGACTTTTCATAAGTCTTTACATAGCATTATTCATTTCATTTTTACACTCATCTTACTGATGTATATAAGGTTTAAATAAATTACCATAACAAATACAGGTGACTTAAGCAGATTTGGGAATAAACACAACTGAATCTTGGTAAAGTAGATCAGCCAACTGAAGGAAGATTCCAGGCACACTGGCAAATAATATAACCCATAGGGGTGTTTAAGAATATGCTTTACAGAAGGAATGCAGAATACTGGGGACTGACATGAGTGAGTTAGTACAAACTGATTAAAAGAGCTTCAACTGTATAGACTTTTCCCTCTAATTTTCAGACTACTCTGTTTTTAATCTGTATTCCCTTTATCTAGTCAGATTTATTTCCCACTTCTACTCAACAAGAACCCTCCCTCCAACTACACATGCTCTATCCTTCCTTTCGCTTTGTCCTATTCACTTGAGAAACGTTTCTCTCTGTCTATGGAGATGTTACCACCCTCCAACATAAAGATTTCTCATGACTAGTCTAGGTTTCATTACTTCCCTCTCCTATGAGTTTATATTACTTGCTGTCTACATGAAACAATGTATCCTTTCATTACACTGTAATCCTTCATTATCCCCTTTTTCCTGCATTAATTATTTTCCTTCCTGCTGGATTATTCCTATTAGCACACAAATGTGTTCTATTGTTTATTTTTTTTTAAGTACCAAAAGCCACATACTTGTCAAACACCACACTATTTTTCCTCTCCCCTTCATAGCTGGATTTCTGGAAACAGATGCCTATTCATGCTGTTTCTGCTTCCTCACTTCCCATGTACTTTTAATTATCTTTAACTCACTACAGTATAGGCTTCTATTCTTATCACATCTCTTATCAAGATCAGCAACCCCCATATTATCCAATCAGTGATTTATCTGTCTTTTTACTTGACCTCTCAATGATATCTGACAATTGAGGGCTTCCTCTTTCTAGAAACTTCCTCTCTTGCTTTCTAAGACATTACTTTCCACATTTTTCTCCCACCTACTGGCTTTCAATCTCAGTTTCCTTCCTAGTTCTTTCCTAGTTCTCCTTTCCTTCCTACTTCTCCTCCTTTAATAGACCTCTTAATATCAAGATTTCTCAAGGATCCACCCTGCTTCTCTCCCCCCACCAAGCCAAAGATTTGCAAAAATGACAGAACCACTTCCTAAGGTGATTAAAAAATTAAGAAATTTCTGCAGTGTTTTTGGGGTAAAAAAATAGTAGCACTTAGAGAGGAAGGACCAGAGAGGCTAGGTGTCCTTCACTGCAAGAGAATTCCCACAATGAAGACTAAATGTCCCACCAGATAGTCACATGGGTAAAAAACCTACCTAGAACCACACTCAGTTTCACAGATAAAAGTATTATGATGGGGTTTCAATATTACATAATTGCCAAGAACTATAAGCATTATGTAAATCAAGAAGCAACTCTGTTTTCCCATGAGTATTTTGGAAAATCAGATAACTAATGGCAATTAAATTCTATCTGAGATGTTAAAACTACACAACTGTCAGTGTGTAAACAATAATCATATGCATGTGATTTTACACACAGGTAAGGCATTCTCTAACTCATGTCCCAGCTTTATTTTCTCTACATGGGGTACTTCTTACCATCTAGCATACCATATCTTTTACCTAATTATCTTCTTTATGAACTCCCTCCTCCCACTAAAATGTGAAATCTGATGAAATTTTCACTTCATTCACTGCTATATCCCCAGTGTCCAGTACAGTGTCTGATATATACAAAAGCTCAATAAATATTCACTGACTCAATCTGATGACTTCATGTTTTCTACTATGGTAATGAATAAGTACTTCCATAGAGAAATAATAACAAAATTTTTTTTCCTGTTATATTACAACTTGAGCACTGTAGTGATTTTTATTATGAAATAGGTTATATTAGCTAAAGGATATCATGCCAAGATAGTTAATGGTAGATATCAAAATACCTGCTATATAAAAGGGGTGCTTAATCTCACAGAATTCAGAAACACTGGCCTGTGTGAGCTCATTTTTTTTTTTTTTTTATGTT
>NW_007232036.1:205581-209148 GCF_000164805.1 Carlito syrichta
TTTGATTTATTGTAGAGATGAGGTCTCACTGCCCAGGCGGGTCTCAAACCCACGGGCTCAAGGCTCATTTTTAAACTCAGACTTCTCTTTTGAATACCATAGCCTCAAATTCAGTTGCCTCTTCAACAACTCCAATTAAAGAGACTTTGTAAACCTAATATGCACAAATGGAAACTGGTCCTCCTCAATCAATCTCTACCATTCCCATGGAGTCTCAGAAAATTACTCAATGACTCCAGGAAGCTAGGAGTCATCTTTTAGTCTCCCTTTCCCTGGTCCCCAACTCCAATCTACCAACAAATCCTCTAGAGTCTATATTTAAAATATATCTGGAGGGCAACCTCTTTCAGGTCCCCTTCCACTGTGGAAGCTTTTCTGTATTCTTAATAAATCCTACATATATATATTTTACACTTCTCTCCATCACCAAAACCATCACTTTGGCCCATACCACATGTTGCTTGAACTATTACAGAATCTCCTAATTGCCTGCTTTCACTCTTTCCCCTTCAACCCACTCTCCACACAACAAAAGAGTTCATCTTAACAACTGCTTCCCACTGAATTCAGAATAAAATTCAAACTCCTAATCATGCCTGTAAGGCCTTGCACATCAGCTCCTTCCTTCACTTCACATATCTTCCTTCACTTCATAAAATAAATCCCAAATCTCCTCAGGGTCTTCCCTCTACTGAGATTCCCTTCTCCAACTTTTCTGCCCACCCCAATCCCTGCACACACAAATTCACTCCCTCCGCAGCTGGCTCCATCTTACCAGCAGGTCTTAGGCTTGATCAACACTTTCTCAGAGGCCCGATTACCCAACCTAAAATAAGAGTTACCTGTTATTCTCTTTTGCTTTTCTTTCATGGCACTCATCACAATTTGTAATTATATAATCATTTCTTCACTCTTTAAATTGTCTGTCTCTCACTAAAATATAAACTCCATAAAAGTAGGAACCAAGTATGTCTTGCTCACCAACAGGCCAGTGACCAGCACGAGGCCTGACAAACAGCACTCAATTTGGTGAAAGTAATGAGTCACCCTTGACTCAGCCCTCTTCCTCACCAAGAAAATCCACTCAATTATAACCTTAAAAACGTCCCTCAAATCCTTCTCTTCCAAACCATTCCCCATTCATTCCCACATACAAGAAGAACCCACAAAAAAACCCAGAATTATCTTTTGGAGGGTAGACCCCTTGTATTACAGGCTTACTCACTAGGTAAGTGATCTTGGAGCCCATCAGCATCAATGTACCAGCTAACGTTGTGAGAAGCTGCATTCAACTTCAGTGAGTTTTTTGGGCAGAGATTCTTTCAACACATTTGCCCATTTATGATGGATGATTTATAAGCATACCTGCCCACACCACACTGAGTATTCAGCAATTTTTTACCAAAAACAGCATGACTCCCATGCTCACACTCCCTATTCACCCACTCTCACCCTGAGTGACTTTTTGTTTCTCCAATGAAAAAAATCCTCAAAGGGAAACATTTTGCCAATGTGGAAGAGGTGAAACAAGCAAACAAACAAACAAAAAATGGCAGAAGCACTAAAAGGCACCAAAATTTTCAAGTTCAAAAAACTGTTTTGAGCAGTGGAAAAAGCATCTTGATAGGTATAATGAATCAAAGAGTACTCTGAAGGTAATTAAGTTTAAACATGTAAGAATACACAATTTTTTATAAATAAATTCCATTTTGGGGGGATTCCCCCCTCATATTGCCTGGATAATTTTACCTCCTTCTTAACTGATCTCCTTGCCTCCCTTCTCATCTGCCCAATTCCTCAATATCACCATTCACCATATCCTCCAAATAAACAAACTAATACAAACATGATCTTATTTTCTTTCTGCTTTAAAAGTTCCCCTGACTTACTCCTGCTTATAAAGAAAAAATATTATAGAAAATGAAGTTTTATAGAAAATGAGACTTTCAAGTCTGATGTCCCCCCAACCTCCACTACCCACATATTCCCTTTTACTCCAGACATGTCCCAAACTAAGATGGTTCCCTGACTGTACACTTTTATGCCTTTGCTTTCATGTTCCTTTTACCTAGTACAATCGTGGACATCCTTCAAGGTTCACCTCAAACATCAGTTTCATAGGATGCCTTCCTAAACCTTCAAGGCAGAAATAAGTTTCCATATTCAAATATAATGCTTATCACCTTATCTGGAGAGACAGTATCAGCACAGTAGTTAAGAGAACAGACTGCCAGGCTATGGAAGCTTACAGACTAAGTAACCTTTAGCAAATTATTTGCTGTCCCCAGGCCTCAGTCATCTCATCTAAACAGGGGATAATGACAATACTACTATAACAGGACTGTTGTGAGAGCTTATTGCACAGACGTGACCATAATGAGATTCAATAATGCTAGCTATTAGTTATTAATATAAGCTGTGTGAATCAGTGTCTGAACTACCTGAAAGCAACACTCTGCTTTGGTTATCTGTGTATCCTCATTAGCTAACACTGGACACAAGAGCACTTAGAATTTTCTCAAATGAAAATGAAGTTGAGATTAAGAATCACCATGATAATGTGGGGAGAGGGGAGCATGGTGAACTGCAATTATTAGGTTAGAGAACATTTAGGGAACATCAAAAATATTTTATACTGAGATGAAATCAGGCTGTATATTATCATGTATCTATCACCTCTAAGTTTTAATAGCCAAAATGATTACTGCTCTAATGCTCTGGTTCATCACACCAATTATTATTACAATTTTTACTTGGCTTCTTTCAGACTCTAGGTTATTACTTTCCGGGGCCCTAGGCCTGTGCTAATTTGCATGACTTTTAAACTAATCATTAGATTTAAAAAGCAATTTTGCAATTTAAGTCCACAGCACTTAATTGACTTCCTACCTCAAGGCAGTAAATTACCATGAAACAGCTCATCAGACCTACCAGTCTATACAAGAGCAGAGAGTGTTACAGTTGTGTTTTAGAAGTTACATAGAAGATTCAGAAAATGTTAGGCTTAAGAGTGGATCTCCTCGCATGGTGGGACTCCAGGTGCCCATAAAGGCTGTATGTATATACAGTCGTAAACATGCTGTCCACCCCTCTGGCCTGAAGAGCCCCCCCCCCCCCCAAAGGGCGTGTGCGATTGTGTTTCGGTGGCTGCGTGGCCACGCCTTGGGACCTCCTGACTGGCAGGTGGCCCGTTAATGAGTTCTGGCATTAGGGTCACCCCGGCATGCAGAACAGTGAGCGGCTCCCCACCAGGCGTTGCGTGCCGCGGACGGCTGCGAGACGTGCACCCATCACTCGCGCTGATGTCTCGGCGGTCATCCCTTGCGGGAGAGCTGGACAGCACCGCCGACGGGAGGGCAGTCCCAGGGGGAACTGGCTGAGGGGCTGGGGGCGAGGAAGGCAGATCCTTCCCAGGGCTTGGCGCTCCCCGTGTTTTGAGGGCAGGACCTTGCACCAACCTCCACGAAGGCATCAGTCAGGTCACTAGCACGGTCCATCACTGGCAAATGGCGCCCGGCCACGATTTTCACCTTCAGCTTCCCGGGCATCGCCTTGGCTTCGGCCTCT
>NW_007232036.1:209452-220795 GCF_000164805.1 Carlito syrichta
GCTCTCCCGCGTAGGCACTGAGGCCTCATTCCGGAAAGGCAGCCGGAGGAAGGACCTCGATGGATTCCTCTGCCCCGGAGGTGCAGTGATGGAAAGAGAAGCAAAACCCAGTCCGCATGCCTTGGAGCGTCTGCTGCCCCGCTCGTGTTTCTCCTCCGCCCCCCCCCAAAAAAAATGGCGGCTCGGGGCGTGGAGGAAGCATCGATCATTCGGCGCTCTGCCCACTTGGCGGGGCAGTAATTAAATTCGCAGAGAAAAGATGAAGGGGGCGGGGCTGACTTGGAGGAAGCTGGAGGGCAGGAAAATGGGCCGAGTCCTGCATCATTCACCGAGTAAGTGGTGTGGGTCCGCGCAGCGCTGCTTCCCTGGTGGCAAAGTCTCCATGCTCCGGGGAAAAGCGCGGGTGAGGATAGGTGACTTAGCCGCGGGCCGCGGCCTTCCGAGCTGCAAGCGCACATTTCGGAAGGGCGGTGACAAGTGGCAGCAGCGGAGACTGCTAGAGGACCCATTTTCAGTCTGCCTTTAACGATCCATTTAGTGGTTCATAAAACCAATTTAGCTGGTTTCTACTTGGAAAGGGTACAGGTGCGTGGGGGGATGGGGTTCTTTTCTGTGAAATAGAGTAAGGAGTATCAGGGACATATCCGAAAGTGGACTAAGTATTACTTCGTGAATTTTTTCCTTCTGTCAAATCCACTTGTCTTGTATCCTGGGTCACAGCTGTTACTGTGGCCAGTGGGGTTGAGAGGAGGACGCTTTGAAATCTAAAAGCACTGCTTGAAGAGACGTTTGCCCTACACTCTTAGATCGTCTCCCTGTGCTTATTAAGCACCCACCAGCCTCAACGTAAGACCTACAGAGCTGGCAGAAGTTCAGGACCTCCTACCGTGGGAAAGTATAGAGAACTACGAGAAGTGAACCTGGAGAACATTAAATATCTTTGAGGATCGACCTAAATACATAACGTGCTAAAGTGAGGTATTATCTATAAGCTCAGGCCATGCGAAAACGATTGGGGAAGTTGAGGCACAAACACAGAACGTAACACAAATTACTTCATACCAATATGTCAAAACCAGTGATAACAATATACTGGATATCAAATGCCAAAATCAGCGTTAATGCCACTGAAAATATTGTAATACTGGATTCCCCAGGAATGGAAAAATTCTTAAGTGAAGGTAATCAGTATGATCGTTTTAACTTTAAAAATATTCAACAGGGTAGTTTAAATACTCCAAGTAGGTGAATCAGGATTATCTTTTCAAGGCAAAAATTCCTTCTAGAAGGAATATTGTTCACATGGTGATAAGTTGGACTCTTCCACAGGGAAAAGGAAATTACCTTCTCTAAAGTCTAAAAGGCAAATTGTTAACTTTTTGGACTAGGAAAACCTTTATCCATTCAAATAGTGTCCAAGAGATAGAGGATATAGTTTCCATGTGAATTTCCTTAGATCCACCTGCAACTTTTTCTAGAGTCTGTACCCTTAAAATGCCCTTGCCAAATTCTAAATGTCAGCTACACTATTTGACCAGCATTATTATTATTATTATTTTTTTTTTTTGGTGGTAGGGTTGAAATAATTTTTCGAATGAAATCAAATATTACCATGTTAACAGATCATTTTTTAAAAATACAGACATGTATAAGGAAAAAATAATAGAAAATTGAAGTTTAGTAACAACCTTAATGGAAAATAATGTATTGTATTACAAGATGTTGTAATGTAAAAAATATTTGCAAATTGCACAATTAGAGGTTAGCACTCTCAGCCTCCTAATTAGTAGACTATAAGATACTTGTACGTACCTGTTGCCCTAAGGCTTCATCAACAGGAGATTATAATTAAGATGCTTCCTGGAGACTATTTTTAGTAGACTTAAGCCTGATTTCAGTTTAACTGCTTCCTAATAATTGTACTAGTTTGTTTTAATTAATGCTGGGCGCAGTGCTGATTTTCTTGACAAATCTGTCAGGATCTGACTCCTGATTATTTTCTTTAGCTTCATATCCTGTCCCTCTTTTTGCATTTTAAAGTCTACAGTAATAACAAGAGTTAATATGTATTGAGTGTTTTTGTGTACCAGTCACTGAATTCAGTGCTTCATAGTTTTTAGACCTCCCTAAAATTCTGTAAGATATCAGTTGCTAACCTTCATTTTATAAATGAGGAAATTATGGCTTGTAAAGCTGTGGTGATGACTCAAGGAAAGAACAGGAAGGATTTAAATCTAGGCAATGTGATTCCAAGAACCCATGATCCTTAAAGGCTAGATGTGTTTTCTGATTGATTCCCCTTCTACCTGGAATGTCTTCCTAGCAAACACATGAATTCATAATTCAGTTCAAAAGTCACTTCCACATCTTCTCTGACCTCCTTCCTAATAAACATACTCTTTACTCCTACCTATGCTACTACTAAATCTAATACATTTATTATTGCACTTTTCACGTGGTAATTATTTATCTCTCTCTCCCCCTGCTAAACTTTTAGTACCTTGAGGGAAGAGATGTTTCTTACTCTCTAAATTATCACTTATTTGGAATTTATGTGCCTTGTTCCATATATGTGATCAACAAATTTTTGTGGAATTGAATAACAGTTAACAACTTACTTTTACTACTTTGCTTTCTTTTCCTTCCTGGCTTCCTAAAATGTTCTTTTTAATCTCTCTCCATCTCTTCAAAGTTAAACTACTCAAAGATTGTCTGTACTTGGTGCTCTCTCCTCACCTCCCAGATACTCCTAAAACTGTTTATATTTGGGTTTAGCCACCACCATTCTACCAAAGAGCTTCCACTAATGTCATCAATAACTTCTGGTTGCTAAATGCAATGGAAACTTTAGTTTTCATTTTTTTTTTTGTTTTGAGATGAACTCCTGGGCTTAAGCAATCCTTCTGTGTCAGCCTCCCTAGTAGCTGGGAATATTGGCATGCATCACTGTGCCCAGCTTCAGTTTTCCTTTTTTCATGACTCTCAGTAGCATTCGCTGCTGTTGACCACGCTCTCCTTAAAATATTCTTCTTGGTATTCAAGACACTATTCTTCTCTTACCTATTCTGGTATAAGCGTCTGCCTGCTCAGCCTACTTACTGTCCTTAACTACTAAATATGTGTTTTTCTAAGGTTCGATGTTTGTCCCTATTGTCTTCCAACTATACTCTCTCCCTAGGTGATCTCATTCATGTTCATAATTTCAGTTTCCATCTGTTTCACCAAGAATTCTCAGTTTTTTCTCTTTAGTTCATAACTCACTTCTGAGATCTTGACCCATATATGCAACTGCCTAGTTCCTGTTTCCATTTGTAGTATCAAAGTGACCTCAAAGTGAAGATGTCCAAACTGGCCTGATTTTCTTTACCTTCCCTGCAACTGCAATGACAGCAATTACAACAACAGCAACAAAAGTCCTTGTCTTTCTCTACTATGTACCCCCCATTCAAACAGTAGTAATACCAGCTAAAAAGTCAACTGCTCAAGCCAGAAACTCACTGATATCTGTTTGAAATTGGATACAGATTTGAACTCAGTTTAGTTGCTTTAGCTTTGATTTATTGCTAAAGCAGCAAATCAGCGGTGTAAAGGATAAAAATGAGATGAGTAGACAGCTGGGTAAACTCCTTTTCCCATTGGTTCTCTGTATCTCATAAAGGCATGCCTAATGTACCATGGGCATTAGGGTTGCATCAAGTAAAATATTCTCCAGATTGTGTGATCACTGGAGTGGAACACATTGCTTTTTATCAGTACCCATCAATGCACTCAGTGAGCCATGATACCGAGATGTAATGGGCAGGCACTTCCTTACTGTGCCAGTGCTAAGACAAGCTCCCTGGGTTAGTGCCTATACTGCAAAGCCTGGAAGTTTTCCATTTATGTCTACATAGGGGCTTTGTGGAGAATTCTAGCCACAATTGATAGTTATCATTGACTCCAACAAGGAGTCATGATAACTTACCCCAACACCAAATTAAACACCAAGTCCTGTTATTTATAATTCCTAAAGATCTTTCAAATTTATCTATTTTCTACCATTATCTATCACCTGGAAGTCTTGTAGTCCCCACCACCACTCTTCCTCTTCTCAAATCCATTCACCACAAAGCAGCCCAAGTGAGCTTTTTAAATAAAAAATTTGTATTACTCCATCTTACAAGAATTTTTTCTGCCAAAAATCAGAGGATACACCCTTATTCTTGTCATACCTTTCTTTACAAGAAGTAAAGAACTTCAAGAGACAGATGTTAGTCAGAAGTGGTTTTTTATTATTTTATTTTATTTTTGCTTTGTTAGGTTTGTTTAAAGTCAAACTCAGTGACTTCTCAGCCTTGTGTTAACTTGTCATCTAGTGCTAGATTGTTCCATCTTATTTATTTATTTATTTATTTATTTATTTATTTGAATTGCAGTCTCACTCTGTCACTCAGACTGGAGTGCAGTGGCCGCTCCCAGCCACCGCAGCCTCGACCTGCTAGGCTCTGGCGATCCTTCCGCCTCAGCCTTCCAAGTAGCCGGAATTACAGGTATGCGCCATCACACCCGGCTGATTTTTTGATTTATTGGAGAGATGAGGTCTCGCTACCCAGGCGGGTCTCGAACCCACAGGCTCAGGCAATCCACTCACCTCAGCCTCCCAAAGGCGCGGGATTACAGGCTGAGCCACCAAGCCTGGCTTGTTCCATCTTATTTTAACATTACAAACTGAAAGTGGTCCCAGTTCATCTCAGTTCATGAGATCTAAGTTATACTCTTGACTCTTAAAAATTTTAACCCAACACTGTATATATGTCCTTTATTCATACCACTTTTCCTTTGCCAATTAGATGGCACTAATAATTAGAGATTTTTAAAATCCTATAAGCCATTATCTTTACAGAGACACTAACTTTAACATTGATAAGATAAATGGATACAATTTCACAACCCATTTATTTTTTTCCATTTTTTTCTATTGTTAAAGGAGCAATCTAATAATGTATCCAATGTACCTTGGAAAGCAAAGCTAGATATGTTTACTAAATTTGCAAAACACAGGATACCATGGCTCCCCAGCAGTACTCACTGTGGACTAGCATTATTTAAAGGAGAAGTTCTGACAAGTGGGCAGTTACAAATTACTGCAGTTAATGGGAAGAACAAAAGTGAGCTGAGTCCATGACTAGTGTCCCTATACAACCCACATGATATGGTACCTATCCAGTCTGTTCCAATCAACTGTATAAAAGGTTTCTAAACTTACTATAGGTTGTGTTGAGGAGGCCGTAGCTTCACACAATGACATGTACCATACGTGCTGGAAGTGACTGCAATTCAGATGAGAGGAAGTTGAAATTTTAGCCTTAATAGTAATACTATGGGAACCTTATTGGAACAAGAGACAATGCATGTCTCTTAATACTAAAGATGTTGAAGCTTGAATAAATACCCCAAGATTAAAATTGAGCTATATCCTACAGCTTTAGTCACAACTTCTCCCCCTCGTGGCTTGGCTACCATTTGAGCAAAGAAACCCATCATCACCACCCCCAGGTAAGAAGGATTTTCTCAGATATTCTAGATGCATACTACCTAGCTTAAAACTCTTTGGTGTCTCTCTGCTATTGTTAAGATAAAACCAAAATTTCTAATGTAGATCATAAGATTGCATAGTCTGGCTCCTATCTACTTTACTCATGTTATTTCTAATGACTTTTCAACTGCCTTCTTCCAACAACATTGATCTTATTTTAACTATAAAAACAAAAACAAAAAAACCACTATGTTTTGTTTCTTAATAATTACTGTTGTGATAACTGGATAGCTACATTAAAAGAAAGGAAAAACTGAATATGTTCCTCGCTAATATATGATACACTTGGAACTCACATTGCAGACAAAGGATTAATATACCTGATATATAAAGAGTGTCTAAAAGGGCTAAAATCATTTTGGAAAATGGACAAGAAATATAAACAGATGATTCACAGAAAAAGAAAGTAAAATGGTCCTTTACTGTCTAAAGTGATGCCATAATAAGAGAGATGCAAATTGATACTATAAGGAGTTGTCATTTCTTGCAAATCAGGTGCAAATCCAAAAGCCTGACAATATACTCTGTTAACAAGGAACTAAATAACCGCATATTGCTGCTGGGAATGCAAAATAATACAGCCCTATAGAGGAGAATTAGACAATGTCTCACACAATTAGATAAAGATTTGTGCTTGACCCAATAATTTTGCTTCCAGGAACCTATTCAAAGGAACACCAGCAAAAACATAAAAAGTTGTGTGCACAAGGCTATTTATGGCAGCAGTCTTTGTAATGGCAAAAGACTAGGAGCAATGCACTTGCCTACCATAAAAAGACGAATAAACTGTTATGTAGCATATTTGAATAATATGCAGTTATAAAACTAATGAGGAAAATACCTACATATGACTATGGAGTAATCACCAGTATTTCTAAACAAGTATATTTAGGAAAAAAAAAAAAACGATATTTAGAAAAAAAACAAGCATCTTTTATCTAAGAAAAGGAAGGAAAAATAATATAGAAAAATATATTTGCACATATTAATTTTAAATGAAAATAAAAACTAATATAAATGATTATCTATAGGTAAAAGGACACGATGGGTAAGATAGAAATAAAACTAAACTTTTCTGAATATACCTTGATTGGTTGCATCTACTTTGGAAGCATATGAATGGTTTACATAATTATAAAGTAAAATAAAACAAAAAATTAATTGAAAACAAAATGAAATAAACCTAATTATGTAGAGAGATGGAAAATAAACCATATGGAAAAAAATTATTTCAAGTTCCTTTACAACATAGAATTATCTATACAACCCTAGTGGGAAATATCCTAAGAACAAAAATAATTGCAAAGGAATCCTAAACTGTTTTTTGTAATCACATGGTAAGTAATAATATTGGCATTATATATCTGAAATTATATATGTGTATATATAAAGATTTTCAGGATAAAAAAGAGATACAATGTAAAAATTCAAGAACCACAAGCATTCTAATTTATAGTTAGAAATATCCCTATGCACAGTATGAATTTATGATCTATTTTCTCTTTTAAAAGAAAAATGTTTTCTAATTCTAGTCATTGAAATACCATAGAGATAATGACCAAGTAGTATCGTAGAATCCCCTAGTGCCATGATTGATGTCTCTAAATACCATTTTCTACTTTAAAAAAATAAGACATATCCTAGGGAAAAAAATGGCTAATTTTAGGTCTGGAACAAGATAAGTTGATCACAGTAGAAAGCAAGGAATCTGTCAAAGATTTCTAGGGTCATGACAAAGGGACTCAGGCATCAATAAAAAAGGTACCCAGTGGCCAAAGATGGAGCAATTTGAGCACCAAGACTATCAATAACTGCAATGGATTGGAACATATCACATTTGTAAAAATTTGGAGTTCATAATTACTTTAACAAGAGAAAAAAATGGCCAAACAAAACTCATTGATCTCTAATAACACATGAATGCTAACAACACATTACTCTAAAAACAGAAACTAAATAAGAAGATAAATCAAGAATTTATCTTGTTTTTCTTGAAGAACTGTACTTCAAGGTAACCTGAAGGGATAATTGATGAAAGTTTCTCTATATAGAAATAATTGTTAATAAGTAAATAAGAAATAGTAAAATTAAAATATCATCTATCTTTAACTCCTAACAAAATTCTGGATTTAAGACAAAATTGATGAATTGGTTGTTGACATCACAAAAGAAAGACAATCAAGCTTATGTGTCTCCTGATTTGATGCATTTATATATAGACAAAACCTCCTATGAAGTATACCTGCTTAAAAAAAAAAGAACCTGAATCTAATCAAGCCTCTATACTTCCATACCTATTCATATAAATGCAGTAGACAGAGGAACATTTTGCCAGGAGGAAGCGGGTGTGGGGTTGACTTAGGGTCTTGCTCTGTCACCTCTGTCACTCAGGTTGGAGTGCAGTGGCACAATCATAGCTCACCGTAGCCTCCAACTCCTGAACTCAAGCGATCCTCTCATTTTAGCCTCCTAAGTAGCTGGGACAACAGGCAAGCACCACCATGCCTGGCTAATTTTTGTATTTTTTGTAGCAATGTATTCTCGCTATGTTGTCCCAGCTGGTCTCAGACTCCTGGTTCTACCACCTCGACCTCCCAAGTGCTGGGATTATAGGCATGAGCCACCATGCCTGGTAAGAAGCATGCTAAATAACACTATTGGGATGCCATCAGGGAAATCCAAAACAAGGACAATCCTATTGAACAAATGACTTTCTTCAGCAAATATATCACAAGAAAAATAAAGAATTAAAGTATTATATATTTTAAAAGATGTAAGACATGATGTTCAACTAAATATAATGTATGAATTCTGGTTTGGTTCTAATGTTAACAAACTGTGAAAACATTTCTGAGATAATCAGGAAAATTTTAACCTTGGCTGAATATTTGATAACATGTATTAAGTTCCTTAGGCATAAAAATAGCATTATAGATATGTTAACTTCTAATATGTTAGAGATACACACAATAATAAAGTTTTCTTTAAAAGTTTTTTTCTTTTCTTTAAAAGTTTGCTCACTCTGTGTCTGGAATACCTATACCCTTTCCTCCTGTCTCCACAATGATTTCTGCTAATTTTTAAAATTTCCACTCAAATGTCACTTCCTCAAGGAAACCTTCCCTGAGTCCCCAGACTAGATCAGCTTTATCATAAGTACCTAACATTATCCCTTCTATTACTAAAATAATTATGACTAAATAATTAATTATGCAAGTAGTTATTTAATGTCTCTGTGTCAGGATAATATATGTTCCACAAAATTATATAAGCCTGAAGAAGTCAGGCATTATCCATTTCTGCCTCACCATTGCAACTCTGACACATGCACAGTAGGCATTTCAATCCATTTCTAATATGCATCTCTCTGCACATTATGCATAGTAAGCATTTCAGTACATTTCTATTGAATAAATAAAATGTCATATTCATGTATAAGAGCCTATGGTGGATTCCTATGTCCAGTGGAATGCTATGGACCAGCAAAGAGACAATATCCCTGAATTCAAATCTTGATTCTGTCATTTACTAATAGTGTGAAATTGAGTGAGTTATTTACCCCTTCCTGTAAAGTAAAGAATTGTTGAGAGACCTGAAATAATGTATTTAAAGTTTCTATCACACTGGAAATATTCAACAATTGTTAGCTATTGTTTACTTGTTCATTTATTCAGAGAAAGTGAGCAAAGCAAAGATGTAAGAAGAGGCATGGTAAAGAAATTCGTTTCTCCATGATAATCTATAATGATTGTGGACATTTTGTCACTGTAGTTCTGTCCATTTATTTTGTTTATTTACATCTATTAGGCTGTCATTTGGAGCATACAAAAGTAGAAATGAGATACCTTTCTCATGAATTGAACATTTTGACATTATGAGGTGACCTGCTAGGAATATTTTTTGACTTAAAGTAGGGGTTTCCAACATTTTGGTTTCCCTGGGTTGCATGGAGTAAACTTTAGTTTCCTCCAAAATGGGCCACATTGAGTAAAGAGGAATTGTCTTGGGCCGCACATAAACTATATAATAGAGTTAGTGTATATACATAATAAGATTTCTTTTATTTTTATATATTTTTATTGTAACGTTTAGAAAAATGGGAACAATATAAAACTAATGGGAAATTTGACCTTGTTTTTGTAAAAGTAGTCCATCAATGTCTGGTTCAAAGAAAGTGGTTGCAGCTCTTAGTTCTCAAGGTACTTATCAGAAATGTTTGTTTGAATTTTGCTCTTCAGGTGTTTCATAATTGAAAACAGCTGCTCATAAATGTATGTGCTGCAAAAAAAGCAATGTCATGAATAAACTGTGATTGTGAATTTCAAAAATGGAACTACGCATGGAGTCAAAAAAACAATAAGCACTAAAAATCACATGATGTTAAAGGATTTTATGGGGCTGTATTACTAACTGTCCTGGGCCTTATGTGGCCGATGGATCATGGGTTGTACATGCCTGCTTAAAGTATATTTCTTTTACATTAATATAGCTAAGCCAGCTTTCTTTTGGTCAATGCTCCTGTGGTATAGATTTTTCCTTTTTTTTTCCTCAATTTTTGTGTTTGTAATTTTTATTATTGTTTATTATAAGCCATGTTGTTGAATAAATGAATTTGTTGATGAAGAGAGCACTGTAAAGGTCTCATCTAAATGAAAGTTTCTCAATGTTTAACTTGGCCAACATTCGACCTTTTTGAATATATGTGCCCTTTCTGAAGAGCTTTTAGGAACTTTTGGCTACTGTGCTCTGCCTTCCCCCATTCTGCTCAGTGTCATGAAGCATTTCCTCCTCTGCTAACCACAAGGCAACTCTAGTGGGGTTGTGGAGACAGATCTTAGTTATAAAATAGATCCTGTGATTTTTTTTATATGTTAAGGAACTGGGGTATGGTAGAAATTTGTCTGCAGTTTATATATACTCCCCCTCTTTCCTTCCTGTAACATGGTTCTCGTAAACAACAAAATCTAATTTTAAAAATCTATTTCAGTGATCCTATTTTCCATAAGTGCAAAAATCTTGATGCAAAAATGTGCCATCTCGAAGAAAAGTAAGTAAGAGGAAGAATGATAGCTGAGTGCTGCTTGTGTTGTTCTTGTTGTTAGAGAATTAAATTGACCCACTGTTTGAGATTTTCTCCAACCCTAGAACAAATCATATATTTAGATACTGTATATAGGGGAGGGAAATAAAGGAGATGAAGATGAAACATGCCTGTGCTTCAACACTACTAACTAGAAAAAAGCAGAGTCTGAAGGTTAAGGAAAATGAGCCCAGTTTTATTTATATTGAGTTCCATAAAGTCTTCCTCAACTATTCTGACCTGTTTTGACCATCCCAAAATTTAATGACTTAACACAATATTTGTTATTCTCACAGTGCCGTGGGTTGGTTGGGTGGTTCCTCCTTTGGTCTTGCTCATTCATGTAGTTGCACATTGGTAGAGGGTTGACTGGGCTGAACATGGCCTTTATAAGTCTGGGAGTTGCCGGGATCGGTGGCTCACCTGTAATCCCGCGCCTTTGGGAGGCTGAGGTGAGTGGATTGCCTGAGCCCACGGGTTTGAGACCCGCCTGGGCACAAGACCTCATCTCTACAATAAATCAAAAAATCAGCTCAGTGTGGTAGCACATGCCTGTAATTCCGGCTACTTGGAAGGCTGAGGCGGAGGGATTGCCGGAGCCCAGCAGGAGAGGCTGCGGTGGCCAGGAGTGGTCACTGCACCCCAGTCTGGGCGACAGAGTGAGACTCCAACTCAAAAAAAATAAAAG
>NW_007232036.1:220815-223281 GCF_000164805.1 Carlito syrichta
TTCTGTGTTCCTGGCAATGTCATCCTTTTCCATGCTCCTACCCTGCCTCTATAGCCTGAAAAGCAGTTTCTTTCCATGGTTAAAATGACTTTTGGTAGCCATTCTCTGAAACTGTTTCTGTGAGCCAGAGATGACTGATGGCTTCTTTTCTACCCAGTCTGGAAGAGACCAAACTATTAATAATGCCTTATTTTGAGAGAGGTTTCAGACTTTCCAGAGTACACCTGTGTAGAAATCGTTCTTATTTACGGGTAATTGTCCTGGAGTGAATTACTTACAAGAGTAAACCAAGATTTCAAAAAGTGTAGGTGAAAGATATTCTACTTAGAAAATTAGAGCTTAAGCTGGGCTGGGTGGCTCAGCCTGTAATCCCACACCTTTGGGAGACTGAGGTGAGTGGATTGCCTGAGCCCACGGGTTCGAGACCCGCCTGGGCAGGCGAGACCTCATCTCTACAATAAATCAAAAAATCAGCTCAGTGTGGTAGCACATGCCTGTAATTCCGGCTACTTGGAAGGCTGAGGCGGAGGGATTGCCGGAGCCCAGCAGGAGAGGCTGCGGTGGCCAGGAGTGGTCACTGCACCCCAGTCTGGGCGACAGAGTGAGACTCCAACTCAAAAAAAATAAAAAATAAAAAAATAAGTCTGGGAGTTTGGCTCTGGCTGTCAGCTAAGGGTCTCAAGTCTCCTCTTCCTGGCCTGTCATCCTGATTTGCTCTTACAACATGGTCTCAGGCAGCATTGCAATGAAGTAAAAACTGTCTGCTGGTGAAATTTCTCATCTAATTCTTTCCAAAGTTTAAGAAAGTCAGGATACATGGCCATAATCTAGTTACTTTTTTCCTTTCAAGGTTACCACCCTTTCTCAATACCTAAAATGACATCCAATTTAAAAAAAATGTTTTTTTTTTTAATTTAGGACCTTGAGAAGTGTTCTTTTTTTTTTTTTTAAATTAGAAAATATCATTTTTTAGAAAGTAAATTAGAGAGAGAGAGAGAGAGAGAGAGAGAGAGAGGATTCATCTCCCCAAGGTAAGGGAGGGGGCCAAAGCTTGGAAAACATGGTGGTGGTCATAGCTCAAAGAACACATGGCTAGACCATCACTTAGCAAGGCAACGGCCAAGAAGTACTCTTTTGAAAAATTTCTAATGGAAATGCTACATGTATGCAAAAACTTTCATGACATAGAGCAAGATAAGACAAAAACATCCTTCATATATTCTCCCTGGACTTTATAATTTTTTAGAGTTGTGTTTTAGAAATCAAGTTATCTTAGCTTTGGGGCACCTTGAACTTCTGATGACAGTGTACCAAATGTATCATTTTCCAGATGATGGAGAGAGTATCACAAGGCACATATTGAAGCTTAACATTCCAAAGTTTTGTCATGTACAACTTTCTCCACCTTTTATTTTTTCTGACTCAGAAATAGAAACAATGGTTTGTAATGTTCTCTAAAAATAAATAATATTGTGGAAAAATTAGCAGGGATAAGCAAAATGAGGAGACTTGATTTCAATCATTAACAAGATATGAGGATTTAACAACTAAGATACAAGGAAAAAAGAACTGATGGGTGGTATTTGGAACTTGCCTGGAAAGTTTTTACTGGAGGTCAGATAAAACAGTAAGTTAGGAATTGAAACTAATAATGGAATATGGTGCTTTTATTTAATTGTTGTATTATATAACAAGCTAAAATGTAATAGTTATTTAAAATACTTCTTAGAGAAGAAGTCATTATTTATCATGGCAGAATCAAGGGCTCAATTCACTGCTCTTCTTACTGTGCCCAGGGTAAACCTATTTTCAGAAAAGAGCATGTTGATGGGCCTTTGTTGTCACATGGTGGTGACCGGAATCACCGAAACAGTGTCTAGGAGGAAATAAGTGTTTTGATCCTTGGGGATTGTTTTTTTAAAAACCATTGTCTCTTAAGTGGTTACAAAAGTCTCAGTGTTTTTGCTTAAAATATCTACTTTCTATATGACATAATGGAAACTTAGAAAAAGATTTGAATTTCTGATATTCTAAAGAGGATGCAAATTCCAAAATATGAAAGCCAGTTTACCCACTCAGTGAAATTTAGAAACTGCTGAGTTAGCTGAGGAAGAAACTTTCTAGAGTTTTTGTTCACCTTTCATTGAGCTATTATCAGATTCCTCACTTAGGCTATTCCAAACCCCCTCCCAACTCATCAAGCTTTTATCCTCCCTCTACTCACTCTTCTTTTTTTTGAAAGAGCAAAACCAATGTCTACTTTCAGATATCTGACATGTACCATCTGGATCTAATATACCATCAAAAAAATTAAAATTTTTAAAATTAAATTTTCATTTTGAGATGAAATTTGTAGACTCACATGTAACTATGGAGGCTGAGGTGAGTGGATTGCCTGAGCCTGCCGGTTCGAGACCTGCCTGGGCAGCGAGACCTCATCTCTACAATAAATAAAAAAAAAAATCA
>NW_007232036.1:223301-234209 GCF_000164805.1 Carlito syrichta
TACTGGGAAGGCTGAGGCGGAAGGATCGCCGGAGCCCAGCAGGTCAAGGCTGCAGTGGCCAGGAGCGGCCACTGCACTCCAGTCTGGGTGACACAGTGAGACTCCAACTCAAAAAAAAAAAAAGAAATAATATATGGAGAAAGCAAAGTAGTAATAGTATGTGTGTTAACTCTTACTCAATTCCACAAGTATTTGTTGAATGAAACTATGTAATTGTGAGTTGTGGAAGTTTAATTCCATTAAAGGAATGATTTTCTATGAGTGTGTGAAGAAAAGTACTAGGAAAAGCCTTAGGTGTCTCTGTTGGTTTTTGAAATATACTTCACCATTTTGATGAACTTTCATTGATAGTGGTGTGGTGAGAAGAATGTTTTTTGGTTTTTTTAAGTTGGAGTCTCACTCTTGTTGCTCAGGCTGGAGGAGTGCAGTGGCATGCTCACGGCCACCGCAGCCTTGACCTAATGGGTTTAGACAATCCTTCCACCTTAGTCTTCCAAGACGCGTGCCACCATGCCCGGCTAGTTTTTGGGATTTATTGTAGAGAAGAAGCCTCACCAAGTTGCCCAGGCTGGTCTCGAACCCCCAGACTCAGGCAATCCTCTCGCCTTGGCCTCCCAAAGCACTGTGATTACAAGGCTGAGCCACCATGCCTGGCTGGTGGGAAGAATTTTAAAATGGCTCCCAAGATTGCTCACCCACATGTTGGGACTCTGTGTCCCTGGGACTGAGAATATGATGAGTTTAACTCTAGTGATTATGTTATAACAGAGTTGAACTTAAGACAGGGAGATTATCTGGGTGGGCCTGACCTTGTCCAACAAACTCTTGAACAGTAGATTTTTGGGGCAGCCCCCTCAAATCTCCTCCCACCGTTGGAGCTTTTCTGTTCTCTCAATAAATCCTGCTTTCTGAAAAATAAAAATAAAAGTAGAGTTTTCTCAAGTTGGTCACAGAAGAGGAAATTTGAGAACTGTGCTCCAGGTAGCCAGAAAGAAAACAAGCATCTATGTCACAGGTGACAGCTGTGATCACAGGGAAAGGATCTGAAAGGAGCCTCTAGCTGCTGAGAGCAACTCCTGGCTGACAGCCCTGCAAGGAAACGAGGACCTCAGTTCTATAACGACAAGGAACTCAATTCTACCAACAACATCACTGAACTTGGAAGTGGATTTTTTTTCCCCAGAGTGTCCAAACAAGAACTCAGTCTGGCTGTGATACCTTGAATTCAGCCTTGTGATACCCTTTGCAGAGAACTCATTCATACCATATCAAACTTTGGAACAGTTGGTGGGATAGAGAAACTCAGGTGATTCTGTAATTACTTCTTCCTTTGAGAATCAGTATGCTGAAATTACATTATGAAACGAGAGTGCTGTAGTCTGAATATATGTGTCCACCCCAAAATCATATGTTGAAACTTTATCTCCCATGTGACAGTATTAAGAGGTGGGACCTTTTGGGTGGATTAGGTAATAAGTATGAAGCTCTTGTGAATAGGATTAGTATCCCTAAAAAAAAAAAAGACCCTGGGGTGTAATGGCTCATACCTGTAATCCCAGCACTTTGGGAGGCCAAGGTAGGAAAATTGCTTGAGCCTAGGAGTTAGAGACCAGCCTAGGCAATATCACAAGACCTTATCTCTACAAAAAACAAAAAAACTAGCTGGGCATGGTGGCATGCATCTGCTGTTCCAGCTACTCAAAAGGCTGAGATGGAAGGATCACCTGAGTCCAGGAGGTAGAGGTTGTAGTGAGTCATGAAAGTGCCACTGCATGACTTTCTGGGTGACAGAATGAGACCCTGGAATCAAAAATAAAAAAAATAAAATAAAAAGAGGCCCCAGACAGAGCCTTTCCATCATGTGAGCATACAGTGAGAAGACACCATTCTGTAAGCCAGGAAGTAGACCCTTAACAGACGTTAAACCTGTCAGTGCCTTGATCATACACTTCTTAGCCTCCAGAACCATGAGAAATACATGACTGTTGTTTATAAGTCATCCAGTGTACAGTATTTTATTATAGCAGATGAATGGACTGAGAAGTAGGATATTACAAAGATTTATGACAAGAGGAAAAATAAATAAAGTGTCATGTGACCCTGACTCATGTCTGAGTCACATTCAACAGAGGCAAGCCCAGCAAGGTCACACTCAATTCACCATCATCATGAATTAAAAGTCCTTGTAGCTGGCACACATGTCATTTCTAAGTATGTGTCCTACTATGTAAAAAAAAATTAGAAGACGCTATTAACTTCAAAATGTATTAATTATTTCACCCTCTTTTGTTTTGTTGTTTCATTTGTTTATCCAAAGAAAGCAGGTTTCTCATTAGTGTCAAAGTAACCACTCCTCCCTTCCATGTTCATGGGACTTTGAGAAAAAAGCTCAGTCTTTGACTTTTTTATTTTTCCTTGACAGGAAAACAAATTCAGTTGCATTTTAAACTTAATAATCATTATTTTACACATAATTTTAGTATAAACACATAATCTCAACCCTCTTTGACTGTAAAATCACATTAATTCATTCAACAAATAGTTATTGAGCTCCAGTTGTATATTTTTAAGTTAAGCTCTAGGGATATAAAAGAACAGCATGATCCCTGTCTGAGGAACTTACAGACTAGAGGTAGGGATGGGCTCATACCAGGAGATACAGTGCAGCAAGGCAAGTGCTGGGAGAGAGACAAGGACAGGAAGCTGTGGGAACATTTTGGGAAGAACAGCTAGCACAGTCTGGAGGGATCAGAAGTGTGTTAGTTCACCATCGCTGCTGTAACAAATTAACACAAATTTAGGGGCTTAAAATAACACAGGTTTCTTATCTTGAAGATATCGAAAGTTCAAAATTAAGGTATCAGCAGGACTGCATTCTTCAGGATGCTCTAGGGGATGATCTGTTCCTTGACTTTTCTGACTTCTAGAGATCACCTACATTTATCCTGGTTCTCTTCCAGCAGTGGCATCACTCTGACCTCTCTGCTTTCACATCGACTTTCTCTCTCTCTTATCCTCTTGCCACACTCTCCTAAAGACCTTTTTAATTACATTGAGCCCACCCAGATAATACAGGAAGATCTTTCCATCTCACTATTCTTAACCTAACCACATCTGCAAAATCCCTTTTACCATGTAAGGTAACCAATATCAGGGATTAGAATGTGACTGTCTTAAAGGAGCCATTATTCCTACTACAGGAAGTTACCATGGAAGGAGACTGGAGAATCTTCCCACACAAGGGAAATGTGAAAAAGCCTAAAAGATCTAGAGGAAGGGAGTTATGTGACATTGATAGCTCAGTGTCTTTGGCTATAAAATAATACCAAAATAGAATAATAAATAGAATCTATATCATCTATCACATTGGATGAAATAATACACGTAAAGTTCTAAGAACACTATGTGTTCATTGTGTGCCAATACATAATGTTAGCCATATGCACCATAAAGGAGGAAGAGGAACTCTAAAAAAGAGGCTGAAGTAGTAAGCAGGGACCAGAATAAGACTGATCTTGCTGAGGTCTTGATGCATTAACCTGAGGGGGATATACTGATGAATTTTAAGTGGAATGAGATGTAATCATATATGTATTTTAGTTGACTGTGCTTGCTGAATGAAAAGCAGATTGAGGGAGATGAGACTAGAGGTAGAAGAGCTGGGACACGAGGAAAGTAAGAGCAGCACTTACTTTGTGTGTACAAATTAAGGAGGCACCAAAAAGATTAGTAATCAAGATGAATGATATTTTCATGCAATATTTTAGAAAATCAAATGAATACCAAAAAACCCATAATGAACAACTTACGAAGATTTTAAATAAAAATGGCATTAGTAGGGAGTTCATTGAAAGGATGGTCTAATAATGCAAGTGAGAGATGATGAAAGCCTGCAGCAGAAGAGTAGAAATGGAGATATGAGGTCTGAAAATTAAGATCATGAACTTATCCTAGAAAAAGTGTTACACACCTCATTGCTGAATATCACTGCAGTTGCCTTCGAAGTACTCCCCTTTGGAAGCTATTCTCCGATGCCAGCGCCTAGTCCACCTGTCAAAACAACTTCAGAACTCTTTTTCTGGAATGGCCATCAGAGCTGTCATCATATTACCCTTGATGTCCTGAATGTCATCAAAATGTCTTCCTTTCAATATTTTCTTTATCTTTGGGTAAAGAACAAAGTCATTGAAAGCCAGATCAGGTGAGTAGGGAGGGTGTTTCAACACTGTTATTTGTTTGCTGACTAAAAACTCCCTCACAGACAGTGCTGTGTGGGCTGATGCACTATCATGATACAAGAGCTCCTTCAGTACCATTTTTGCACACATCTTTCTCATGCCAATATTTTCAGTTAAGAATCTCCTAACCGCTTCTCTATCGATGTTTATTTGGTCTACTGTGCTTCTCACAGTTATCTGATGATTTTGATGCACAATTCAACACATTTTTGTAATGTTTTTGTCAGTTCTGCTTGTTACTAGCTGTTTCAACCTCTACTCATCAGTGATGCTTTCTCTCCCCTCAGAAAAATATGTATCCATTTCTACACTGCCACTTTCTTCATGGCATTAGCCTCATAAACTTGGACTAACATGTCTATAATTCCACTTCCATTCTTGCCAAGTTTAACAAGAAATTCAATGCTTGTTTATTACTCTAATTCAAGCTCTGACATTCTCACAATGGCACACAAAAACATGCAACAACAATAATGAACACCACTCGCAAGACACCACCACACGTCAACATGAACACAGCTGTGAGATACTGATTTACCAAGGTTATGAAACCTTACTGAGTTGTTTGTACCATGCTGCCAGTGTAAGTGCACAGGTGGCCAGTTCATGAACTTGTTAGACTTTATAATGATAGTTGGATAGACGAAGGAAAACTATGAAAGGAGTTGAAGTGGTGGGGGTGACTGGTGATGTCTTACTGAGCAAGGGTACACAAAAGAAGGCACAATTTACAAAGGAGAGGATGGCAGAGTATGTTAAGGAGGAAATTAAGTTCTGTTTTGGACATACTGAGCTTAAGAAGCCTCTGATGCATTCAGCTAGAGAATCCAGTAGACAGTTTAAATATATAAATAAGACAAAGTAAAACTGTTACATTATGAACAGCCCCTGCTTTTCTGTTATCTGTTAGCCTCTAAATTTCTTCCCTATTGTTTCCTTGCCAGACCAATTCTTTAAGATGAAGGAAAAGGATCTTAAAAGACCTAAGTCCTTGGAGTGTAAAAGAAAAGTTGGATGATAATTTTTGGAATGGAGAGGACCAGTGTCCGACATGCATTAGAGCAAATGATGGATATTTTCTTTGTCCCTGAACCAATTCCAGACTGTGACTTCATTGTTCCTTTATGGTTCATGTAATCAGCTGTGTCAACCTCTAATCTTCATCAATACTGTCACTTATTGGCAACATGGCCATTTCCTCTTTCTCATCAAAGACTTTGACCCCTGTATGAGCCACACACTACATCTTGTGATTATCTGTAACTCTTTCACTCTGTGATCTTAAATTCAAACATACCACTCTTGGACTTTAATCTTCCAACTCTTTCCTCAGTCATTCCTATTATATCAGTTCCTAGGACTCATTAATACTAAGTGACCTTTTACCTCTTCGACTGGATGTCTATCAGCAACTTTTCACCTTCCCTTCCACCTCTGTTCAGATTACACTGCAGTGACATGTCCCTTCGGTCATTTTTGTGCTGATATCCTCACTTTCCATGCTTTGTTTCCTGTTTATGTCATCTTTAGACCCCTAAATCTGCAAACATAGGAGCTGTTTGTGCATTACATAAGAACATCCTGCAAAGGGGACAAATGGAAACAAACCCAAGCTTTGCTGAGAGTCCTGGAGTAGATCTGCCTGAGGGTACACCTTTCTCTAATCTGCCACATAGTGAAACCGCCTATATAAAATTAATATTGGGACACCGGGGTAAAAGCTATAGAAGAGGCCTGAGCCCTGAGAAGCTGCAGCTATGGTTAGAATTTAATAAATCTATTGTTTCTAAGTTTGCTTTCACTCCAATAGAGGACAATTGATTATCTTCATGTCCTGGTACCAGGGAGGAGGGAAACTGCTTTGCAAGACTGGTAAACTTATTCTCCCTTAAACAATGGGCCTGAGACTGCATGGATACAAAAGTGGAGGTGAAGAAGGAAAGTGGCTTAAATCTCCAGGGATCCCACCTTCCCCACACTTTCTTCCTAAACTACCTCTATAATGACCCATTGTCCAGGGATTAGTATCTGATGGTCACGGGACTTGCTTGGTAGCATCTAGTGAAAAACCTAAGAATGATATTTGAGATATTTTTCAAACTTTCTACTCTGATGGCCCTGAAGACCCAACTGGGCCCAGAACACATACCAGAAAGCTGGCTCCACTGGTCCTGTGATAAGCCTTCCCAGAAACTAGCTTTGCAACATGAAGGCAGTTTGACACTACCATGTTATCATCAATGAATTAGCAGTCCCTAGTCCCTTGCCTGCCAAGTTCACTTTAAAAACCTTAGCCTCTGAATTCTTGGGGAGGCAGATTTGAGATATAGCTCTCATGCTCTTCGCTCAATTGCATCTCAATATGAAACTCTTTCTCCACTGTCATGGCTGCGTCAGTCTTGTTTTTCTGGCAACAGGCATAAGAACCTGGTCAGGCTATAACAATAGTCTATAGCATAGATCCACAAGCTATGACCAAATCCACCTACTGACTGTTTTTGCATAGCCCACAAACTAAGAATTTTGTGTTTCTAAACAGCTGGAAAAAATTGAAGGAAGAGTAATAATTTGCGGCATGCAAATTGTAATAAATTCAAATTTCAGTGTCCACAAGTAAAGTGTTATTGGAACACAACCATCTTCATTTGTTTACATATTGTCTAGGGCTGATTTTACACTCCAAAGGCAGAGCTGACTGGTCTGTAAGGTCTGCAAATCCTAAAATATGTACCATGTGGCTCTTTACAGGAAAAGTTTGCCTACATCTGGTTTAACAGGTTTATTGTCCACCTTCTTTGTACTAACATGAAGGCTATTAAATATTTGCTAGAGAAAATATACTTATTATCTAGATTGGTGACACCATACATTCATGATTTCTAACCCACCTAGAAAGTCAACGTTATGTAGAAACCCTCTTAATTTTTCTCATCAGTTCTCTCTCCTCTTTTCTTCTGCCTTTCTCTTTTTTCATTCTGCTAATCCTCACAACACTTCATTTCAACAGATGCCTCCTCCTACTTTAAAGTGAAAATAGAAGCCATCAGATTGACACTCCCTTAGTTTCTTGCTACTGCACCTACAAGTTTGCCTACAGTCATCTTTGTCCTTTGTTTACTACCTCTTGTTTCAATAGAAGTGGGAACTGTTCACTCATTTAAAGTCAATTTTCAACCAGTTCTCTGATAGTTAATTTTGTGTCAACTTGATTGGATTAAGGGAAACCCAAATAGTGGGTAAAACATTATTTCTGGGTGTGTCTGTGAGGGTGTTTCCAGAAGAGATTAGCATTTAAATCAGTAGAGCAGTAAAGATAATCCACTCTCACCAATGTGGGCAGGCATCATGCAATCAATTGAAGACCCAGAGAGAACAAAATGGCAAAGGAAAGGTGACTTTGCTCTCTTTTCTGTAGCTGGGACATCCATCTTCTCCTGCCCTGAGACATCAGAGTTTCAGGTTCTTAGGATTTACACCAGCCTGCCACCTACAGATCTCCCCACCCCTCCCCGTTTTCACACCTTTTGACTTGAGAATTACACCACTGGTTCTCCTGGTACTCAGGTTTTCTGATTCAGACTGAATTACATTATCGGCTTTTGAGGTTCCCCAGTTTGCAATACAGCATATTATGCTACTTCTTGTCCTCCTTAATCATGTCAGACAATGCCCATAACTCTCCTCTTATCTATCATCCATCTATATATCCAATTAATTCTAATTCTCTGGAGAACCTTAACTAATACAGGTGTTGGTAATGAAAGTGGCTGTAAGAAACAGTTTTAAAGATGAGTTTTCTGAATGGTTTTGAGGTTTCTGAAATTGACTCTTTAGTCTGATTAGGCTTGAAGATGCTAAAGATCCCATTTCCAGTAATAAAGAACCCTGATCGTCCTTCATATGAACTACTTATGAAAACATGCAAAATAACTGCATTGGGTACTTCTAATCAACTACTTATAAGAGGCAAAGAGCAAAGCAATTCTGTATATGATAGTTTCAAATATTTTTGGAAAACTAAGAAATATAATTGATGGTGACTTGTTGCTCCTAATGTCACTGGTCAAAGTGGTGAAAGATGGTGACAGAAAAGGGTGAACTCAGGTGTAAATTAATAATTTAATAGTGCTTTATAAGTGACCGGCGAGTTTCTAGGTGAGCAGTTACTTCTGCCTGAAATTTAAACAATGGCACAGTGTCTTTCCTTGAGACAATCAAAATATTTTGGTTTGTACTAGAAGTACTTTATAAGGACTTTCTATGTCATTACACGGAATATTAAATATATGTGTACTTAACAGTCAAAGAGTAATAAATCTTTAATGTTTACTTTCTCCTCAAGGGCATTCTTAAATAAAACTGACATTAAAAAAGACAATATTAAGCCGGGCTCGGTGGCTCAGCCTGTAATCCCGCGCCTTTGGGAGGCTGAGGTGAGTGGATTGCCTGAGCCCGCGGGTTCGAGACCCACCTGGGCAGCGAGACGTCATCTCTACAATAAATCAAAAAATCAGCCGGGCGTGGTAGCGCATGCCTGTAATTCCGGCTACTTGGAAAGCTGAGGTGGAAGGATCGCTGGAGCCCAGCGGGTCGAGGCTGCGGTGGCCGGGAGCGGCCACTGCACTCCAGTCTGGGTGACAAAGTGAGACTCCAACTCAAAAAAAAAAAAAAAAAAGACAAAATTACAAGTAGTGGGTTGGGTGCAATGGCTCAGGCTGAAGTGGGAGGACTGCTTGAGCCTAGAAGTTCGAGACCAGGCTGGGCAACATAGTGAGACATTGTCTATACAAAAAAAAAAAAAATCAAATAATTAGCTGGGCATAGTGACTAATTTGTAGTCCCAGCAACTCAGAAGTCTGAGACGGATTGCCTGAACCTAGAGGGTTGAGGTTGCAGTGAACCATGATCATACCATTGCACTCCAGTCTAGGAGATAAGAGTGAGACCCTCACACATACACACACACACACACACACACACATACACACACACACACCACACACACACACACACACACACACACACAATTACAAGTAGTGAAGAATATAGTACCTTCTAATAGAGTTTGGTAGCACTGTTTTGACTTGTGCTAAAATGACAGCAGTTTTATTCTGTCAACACAGTAGAAAAGACAGATAATGTTTTTGCATTGTTATGAACGTAATTTTGACCTCCAGGGTTTCATGAAAGGGCCTCAAGTACCCCATGGGGCCACAGATCAAACTTTCAGAACAGCTGCTATAAACACTGAGATCTGTGTCCCAGGACTTTGTCCTTGGATCTTCTCAATTTACCCTTGATCTCTGGAAAATTTCTTCTAGTCTCAAGGTTTTAAATACTATGTACAGGCTCACAACCCCTAAATTTACATCTCCAGCCTGGATTGTCGACCTGTAGATTGGAGGTAAGTATTTCACAATTAACATTCCCCAACAGAATTCCTGATGTTGCTGTCCTCCCCAACTTGCTATATTTGTATTTCTTCTCAAGTCATTCAATGATATCATCTGGTCAGTTGCTCAGCCAAAAAAAATCTTGGAGTCATTTTTGATTACTTCTTTCTTACATCTGTCAACAAAACTTCCTTGTAGATTCAGAACCCAGATTCTGACCATTTCTTGGTATCTGCACTGCCCAAGTGCCATCATCATATCTCATCTAGCTTATTGCATCCCCTATCTAAGTGAACCCCCTATTTCTTTCTTTGGCTACTTATGCTAGCTTTTTTTTTTAACATAGCAACCAGAGTAATCCTTTTGAAAGGTCAGATCATGTCACTCTTTGGCTCAAAACCATCTTCCCATCTCACTCAGAACAAAAGTAAAAATTCTTACAGTATAGTATTAATTATCTATTGCCACATAAAAATCAACTCCAAAACTCAGTTCCTTAAAACAATATAAGTTTTATTTGCTCATAATTTCATGGATCAGGGCAATTTGGGCTGAACACAAGTGAGATTCTTCTACTGATCTTGCCTAGAGTTATTCATGTGACTGAAGTTATGAGGTAGCTTGACTGGGGCTAGATTGTGTAGAAAGAACTCACACTACATGCCTGGTGGTCAGTGCTGCTGTTGATGGGTCACATGACTCCAGAATGAAGCTGGCTAGCTCAGGCTTCTCCACATGGCAGTTTCAAGGCTTTGTATAAGAGAGGGCAAAGCAAGTCACAGGAACAAGCCTGCAGTCAGTGTGAGAGGAGGCTACACAAGATGCGGATCAGTACGGTGCCAAGGACGGGACAGTGGGAGCAGTCTACCCTGGGAGGAGACATTAATGCGATATATTGTCCATTGAAAATATTTTTGTTTTTTGAATTGGAATCTCACTCTGTTGCCCAGGCTGGAGTGCAGTGGCACAATCACAGCTCACCACAACCTTGACCCACTAGCTCAGGTGATCCTTCTGCCTTAGCCTCCTGAGTAACTGGGACTACAAGTGTGTGCCACCATGCCCAACTAATCTTTATTATTATTATTATTATTTGCAGAGACAAAGGCTTGCTATGTTGCCTATGTTGGTATAAAACTCCTGGCTCAACGATCCTTCTGCCTTGGTTTTCCAAAGTGCTGGGATTATAGGCAGAGCCATCATGCTCGTCCTCTATTGAGAATTTTTGAACAATACTAAAACCTACTAAAAGTCGACTTGGTTTTTTTTTTTTTTTT
>NW_007232036.1:234455-267580 GCF_000164805.1 Carlito syrichta
GATGTTTGTGTTTCCCATATGAATTCCTGTGTTGTTTTTTCTAGGTCTGAGAAGAATGTTCTGGTAATTTAATGGGTATTGCATTGAATTTGTAGATTGCCTTAGGTAAGATGGACATCTTCACAATGTTGGTTCTTCCAATCCATGAGCATGGGATATTTTTCCACTTGTTCGTGTCAGCTTTGATTTCTTTGAGCAGTGTTTTGTAATTTTCATTGTAAAGGTCTTTCATGTCTCTGGTTAGGAAGATGCCAAGGTATTTCATTTTTTTTTTTTTTTGTGGCTATTGGGAATAGAATTGTGTTGTTTATTTGGGTTTCTGTTTATTTATTATTGGTGTAGAGAAATGTGATTGTCTTTTGTACATTTATTTTGTATCCTGAGACTTTGCCAAAGGCCTTTATCAATGTAAGGAGGCTTTTGACAGATTCTCTTGGGTTTTCAAGGTACACAATCATATCATCTGCATAGAGAGATAACTTGACTTCCTCTTTTTCTATTTGAATACCTCTGATTGCCTCCTCTTCTCTGATTGCTCTAGCCCGGAATTCCAATACTATGTTGAACAGGAGGGGTGAGAGTAGGCATCCTTGTCTAGTTCCAGTTTTCAGGGGAATTGGTTCCAATTTTTGTCCATTTAGGAGTATGCTGGCTGTGGGTTTCTCGTAGATGGTTTTTACTTTTTGAGGTATGTTCCCCGTATGCCTAGATGTTCAAGGGTGGTTTGGTTTTTATTAGCGCTGTAAGCCATTAATTCTAAACAATGTCAATGATAACATACTCCATCCTGAAAAATTCTTTTGTTGGTTTAAGTTCTAAACAATTGCTACACACAGTTACGTTTTAGTAATACATATATATGTTTCCTTCCAGCCACTTAGTTTAGTTGCCAGTTGTGCCATGACCTGTGCTTGGCCAGTGTAGCCTGTAAGATGCCCATATCCAATCCCTGGAGATAAAAAACAAGCATGAACTTTTGGTTTGAGTTACATGAGGTCCATGCTGGGAATAAAAGTGGAGTAGTCCTGCTATAGACTGTATTGAGAAGTCTGAATTTTATTATTGTGGTTTTGTCACGTATTTTGCTTGATTCATATATACAATTGCTTATTTATATTATTGTTTGGTGATACATTTTTATTTTCTAATACGCTCTTTTAAGCAACAATTATCACATTTTTATTACTTTTTAAATAAGCATTTTATTCTACATGGTAGTTAATTCAGAGAACTTTCAATTATATAATTACCTCCAACACTTAGACTCAGCTGCCTCTGCTGGTTTCAAGATTACATTTATAACATTTATGAATAATTTGAGCTTCTTAGATTCCAGTTGCTGTCTCCAATCCCTGTGGCACTACCTGTCCCTGAATTTATACAATAGTCTAAATAAGAAATGATAGCTAAGTGATAGTAAAGATGAGGAAACATAACTTGTTACTTCAATTTCATCATTCTATATGCCCACATAGAATTTTTATGTGTTTAGAATTTAAAAGAATGGAACAGTGCTCTGTGGTATAAAATATTTATATTTGACAAGTGCATATTTTAGTACATTCATGAACTATTTTATTGAATCTGAACATCTTTAAAATTAAACTTTATTCCCCTTTTAAAATTGTTACTTCTTGTTTTCAAGTTAAAGGACAAGAACATTACATTAATGATGCTGTTTGGTTGCACTTATTTAGTAGTTGTCTAAACTCCTTTTGTAGACATTTCAGTTTTATTAATATTCACATTTATTAGGCAATTAATTACATAAAGTAGTATTACTTCTAACTATAACCAAAGAATCATATCCAATCGTTATGCAGATATGAAAACTATTAAATACTTGTGCTTTTTATTGTATATTTTAATTTTTTACTGGAATGATTACATAAAAGTTGAATAGAAAAAAAAAAATCACTATATTTCTTGTAGTCCCAGCCACTGGGGAAGCTGAAAAAGAAGGATCACCTGAGCCTAGGAGATGAAGGCTATTGTGAACCATGACAGCACCACTGCACTCCAGCCTGGGTGACAGGGTGATACACTAACTCCAAAAAAAAAAAAAAAAAAGATGACATAGATGGGCAGAAAGAGGACAGTGAAGAAAATTCAATCTAATAATTATAGGATTGCCTGAGGAGCAAATGAGAACTACTAGAACAGAAACAACAAAGATATAATTGAGAAAAAAATAGCTGAGAGGAAAAGACATGAAAACTATTAAATAAATGTGCTTTTTTATTGTTACAGCCAATCTAAAACATTAGAAAGGCACATTATATTTTAGATAAAATCAGCAGCAGGAAACTCACACCTATATAGAGCTCGCAAAAAATGATGGTTTATTTTGCATCACCAATAAATTTTGGTTAAAAATTTGCTCTGTGTGTCAAAACTACCAGGTATACCACTGATATTGACACAAAGTAGCATGATTCACTTGGGGCCATTACAGAAACAATCTACCATAAAAATTTATGTAATAGGTGACCATATCCAACTTTCCCCAGAACATTTGTCTGTGCTTGTTGACTGGGCATCCTGTTCACTTTTGCATCTTCCTGAATTTTTCATTTTAAATAAAATACTAAAATCATCTTAAATGAAGTATCATAATGCAATATTTGCATTATAATAATCTGAGATACGTTTTGTAAACCTTCACTTTGTGCTTCCAGTTTCTGTCGTGGTATACTCTAGTAGCATGTGAAATATATGTGCACAGAGCAACACCTCGGGTCCCCTTCCACCGTAGGTGATTTCTGTCTTCTCAATAAATCCTACTTTCTCAAAAAAAAAAAAAAAGAAAAGAAAAGAAAAAACAAAAAGGAATATATGTGCGCTAAACAGACCTCAGCTAAACACATTACATTTTGAATATGATTAATGATACCTGTCACTTTTCCCAACTGTTTCCGGATATAGAATAACTAACACTCCCTTTTAAAGATAGCATTCAGGGAACTTGTTGATATAAAAAAAGTGCACTTGGACATGAGTGGCTAGGGTCAGCTGAATTTGGTCTCAGGCAGCAATGAGAGAAGTATTTAAAACAGCCATTCCTTCCAGCCACTTAGTTTAGTTGCCAGTTGTGCCATGACCTGTGCTTGGCCAGTGTAGCCTGTAAGATGCCCATATCCAATCCCTGGAGATAAAAAACAAGCATGAACTTTTGGTTTGAGTTACATGAGGTCCATGCTGGGAATAAAAGTGGAGTAGTCCTGCTATAGACTGTATTGAGAAGTCTGAATTTTATTATTGTGGTTTTGTCACGTATTTTGCTTGATTCATATATACAATTGCTTATTTATATTATTGTTTGGTGATACATTTTTATTTTCTAATACACTCTTTTAAGCAACAATGAACTGAAAAAAAAAATTGCAGTACACTGAGTTAGTCTGCTAAGTCTGCCATAACAAAGTATCCATAATGTGGGTCACTTAAAAAACAGAAATTTAGCCGAGCTCGGTGGTTCAACCTGTAATCCCGCGTCTTTGGGAGGCTGAGGTGAATGGATTGCCTGAGCCTGCGGGTTCAAGACCCACCTGGGCAGCGAGACCTCATCTCTACAATAAATCAAAAAATCAGCTGGGCATGGTAGCCCATGCCTGTAATTCCGGCTACTTGGAAGGCTGAGGCGGAAGGATCGCCGGAGCCCAGCAGGTCGAGGCTGCGGTGGCCGGGAGCGACTACTGCACTCCAGTCTGGGCGACAGAGTGAGACTCCAACTAAAAAAAAAAAAAACCCAGAAATTTATTGTATCACAGTTATGGAGCCAAGAAGTCCAAGACCAAGTTGCCATTTGAATTGGTTCCTTTGCAGAAGCGTTTTAGTTTAATTCAGTCCCACTTGCTTACTTTTGCTTTTGTTGCATTTGCTTTCGGGGTATTAGTCATAAAGTCTTTGCTCAGACCAATGTCCAGAAGTTTTTCCTAGGTTTTCTTCTAGAAATTTTATGGTTTCAGGTCTGACATTTAAGTCCTTAATCTATGTTGAGTTAATTTTTTGTATATTGTGAGAGATAGGAGTAAATTTCAATTTTTTCTGCATGTAGCTATCCAATTTTCCCAGCCCATTTGTTGAATATGGTATCCTTTCCCCAGTGTATGTTTTTGTCTGCTTTGTCAGAGATCACTTGGTTGTAGGTATTTGGGTTTATTTCTGGATTCTCTATTCTGTTCCATTGGCCCATGTGCCTGCTCTTGTACATGTACCATGCTGTTTTGGTTACTACAGCCTTGCAGTATAATTTGAAGTCAGGTAATATGATGCCTCCAGCTTTGTTCTGTTACTTAGGATTGCTTTGGCTCTTCTGGCTCTTTTTTTGTTCTATACAAATTTTAAGATTGTTTTTCTAATTCTATGAAAAAATGATGATCGTTTGATAGGGATTGCATTGAGTCTGTAGATTACTTTGGGTAATATGGTCATTTTAACAATGCTATGTCCTCTACAATTTATTTCATTGGTGTTTTATAGTTCTTCCTGTAGCAATCTTTCTCCTTCTTGGTTAAATATATTCCTAGGTATTTTAGCTTTTTGGTTGTTATTGTAAATGAAATTGAGTTCTTGATTTGATTCTCAACTTGGTTGCTATTAGTGTATAACAGTACTACTCATTTGTATGTGTCCATTTTGTATCCTGAAAATTTACTGAATTCATTTATCAAGTTCAGGTGTCATTTGGAGGAATCTTTAGGATTTTCTAGGTGTAAGATCATATCATCAGCATACAGAGATAGTTTGATTTATTCTTTTCTAATTTAAATTCCCTTAATTTTTTTCTCTTGCCTGATTACTCTGGTCAGGAGTTCCAGTACTGTGCTAAATAGGAGTGGTCAGAGTGGGCATCCTTGCCTTGTTCCAGTTCTTAGGAGAAATGCATTCAACTTTTCTCCATTCAGAAAGACTTTGGCTATGGATTTGTTGTATATGCTTTTTATTGTTTTGAGGAATGTTCCGTCTATGCCTATTTTGCTGAGGGTTTTTATGATGAAAGGATGCTGAATTTTATTAAATGCTTTTTCTGTGTCTATTGAAATGGTCATATGATTACTGTTTTTAATTCCATTAAAGCAGCAGATCACATTTATTGACTTGTGTATGTTGAACCACCTTTGCATCCCCGGGATAAAACCCACTTGGTCATGGTGGTTTATTTTTTTTTATTGTGCTACTGAATTCAGTTTGTTAACATATTATTAAGGATTTTCATATCTATGTTCATAAGCAAGGTTGGTCTGTAGTTTTCTTTTCTGTTGTGTCTTTCCCTGGCTTTGGTATTAGTGTGACACTGGCTTCGTAAAATGAGTTAGGGAGAATTCCCTCTTTTTCAATATTATGGCATAGCTTCAGTAAAATTGGCACCAGTTCTTTGAAAATCTGGTGGAATTCAGCTCTGAGTCCATCAAGTCCTGTACTTTTGTTGTTGTTGTTGTTGGGACACTTTTAATTATTGTTTCAACCTTGCTCCTTGGTATTGGTGTGTTTAAGATTTCTATTTCTTCTTGACTCAAGGTTGGGGGGTTTGTATGCTTCCAATAGTTTATCCACTTCCTCTAGATTATCTAATTTGTTTGCATAGAGGTGTTCATAATAATTACAGATGATCTTTTGCATTTTCATTATATCAGTTGTAATGTCTCCATTGCAATCCTAATTGAGCTAATTTGAATCTTCTTTTTTCGTTTCTTAATTAATCTAGACAGTGGTCTATCAATTTTGTTTATCTTTTCAAGAACCAAGTTTTTGTTTCATTGACCCTTTGTATTTTTTAAATTTCAATTTCATTTAGTTCTGCTCTTATCTTCATTTTTTATTTTCTTCCGATGGGTTTTGGTTTGGTTGTTCATGCTTTTTTAGTTCCTTCATGTGTGACATTATGTTGTCAGTATGCAATCTTTCAGTCTTACTAATGTAGACCTTAAGCACTATAAGTTTTTTTCCCCTATGTATAGTTTTGGTTGTATCCCAGAGGTTAAGATAACTTGCTTCATTGTTGTCATTCATTTTGAGGAATTTTTAAATTTTCATCTTGATTTTATTGTTGACCCAAGGACTATTCAGGAACAGATTGTTTAATTTCCATGTTTTTGTTTGGTTTCACATATTCTTTTTAGAGTTAATTTCTAGTTTTATTTCACTGTGGTCTGATAAGGTGCTTGATATGTTTTCAATGTTTTAAAATTTATTGAGACTTAACTTGTGGTCTAACATGGTTAATCTTAGAGAATGCTCCATGTGATGATGAGAAAAATGTATATTCTGTAGTTTTAACGTAGAATATTCTATAGAAGTCTTAGTTCCATTTGCTCTAGGGTCTAGTTTAATGCCAAAGTTTCTTTGTTGACTTTCTGCCTTGATAACCCGTCTATTGTTGTCAGTGGCGTGTTGAAGTCTCCCACTATTATTGTATTGCTGTCTATCTCATTTTTTAAGGTCTAATATTAATAGAATTTGTTTTATAAAGCTAGGGTGTTCTGGTGTTAGGTGCATATATATTTAAAATTGTGTCTTCTTGTTGGATTGATCCCTTTATCATTATATAATAACCTTCTTTGTCTTTATTTGCTGTTGTTAATTTAAAACCTGTTTTATCTGATATGTGAATGGCTACTTCTATTTGTTTTTGGTTTCCATTTGCATAAAATATTTTCCCCCATCCCTTTACCTTGAATCTTTAGGAGTTTTTGTGTGTTAAGTGGGTCTCTTAAGTTATGTGATGTTATCCATTCTGTCACTATATATGTTTAATGGAGCATTGGGTTGTTTACATTCAGGGTTAATAATGATATGTAAAGTACTATTCCATTCATCATGCTGGTTATTATCTGGTTGCTTTAGTTGTTTATTTTCTCAGTTGTGTTGCATGAGTTCTGTGAGCTCATGATTTTCAAAGTTTTTCTATGGATGTATTTTAATCTTTTGTTCCAGTATTTAGAACTTCTTTGAGTATTTCTTATAAAGCTGGTCTAGTCAGTGTTTGTTTGAGGAAAATTTCATTTCTCCTTCATTTATGAAACTTAGTTTTGTGGAGTACAAAATCCTTGGCTGACCATTATTCTGTTTGAGGAGACTGAAGATGGGACCCTAATCCCTTCTGCTTGTATGGCTTCTTTTGAGAAGTCTGCTGTTATTCTGATAGGTTTACCTTTATAAATTATTTGGTGCTTTTGTCTCATTAGTCTTAAAATTTTTTTCTTCACATTAACCTTGCATAACCTAATTACTATATGACTTTGGGATGACCTTTTAGCAATGAATCTTCTGAGGGTTCTATGTGTTTCTTGTATCTGAATATTTAGATCTCTGGCAAGGCCAGGGAAGTTTTTCTCTATTTCTTCCAAAGGTTTTTCCAAGCCTGTTGCTTTCTCTTCTTCCTCAGAAACACCTAAGATTTTTTTAGATTATTTTCCATTCTCTTGATTCTTTTTTCTTTATTGTTGCCTGATTGGGCTAATTTGAAAGCATTATCTTCACATTCTGAGATCCTCTTTTCTACTTGTTCTAGTCTACTGTCAAGTCTTTCCACTGCATTTTGTACTTCCCTAAATGATTTTTTCATTTCCAGCTGCTTCTTTTTTTAATAGTGTCTATCTCTTTGGAGAATTTTTTATTCATGTTCTGTCTAGTTTTCTGTTTGTTTGTTTGTTTGTTTTACTTTCTTTATTTTGATTTTCAACTTTTTCCCGAATATCATTGAGCAATGTTATAATCAACCTTTTGAATTATATCTCTGGAATTTCAAAGAGTTCATTTTGGCTAGAGGCCATTGCTGAAGAGTTAGTGTGGTCTTTTGAGGGCGTTGGAGAACTCTGTTTTTTCATATTGTCAGAATCATTTTTGTGGTTCCTTGTCATTTGGGTAGACTATTATTATTTGAGGTTGGCAGGGGGCTGTTGTAGTCAATGTAGGGTTCCCTTGGTTATATACAGCCCTCATGTGGTGAGTTTCTCAATTGCTAGCTGTGGTGGTCCTGTGCTGGATACCCGCATAGGCTCAAAGCATCTTGTGTGGCTGGGGTGACTTGGATAGTGGTGTCAGCTGGGGCCTGGGTTCAGACCTTCCCCACCACTGAGGTATTATATTTGATGTGATGGAGTGTGCTGTTGACCTCTGTCCAGGAAGTGGCACTTGTAGGAAAGAGCCAGCTGCAATGGTGGCTGTAGACTTTCTGCTTGGCATCTGTTGCTCCAAGGAAGTGCCCAGCCAACCCAGGAAATGAGCAAGGCTGTGGGGACTACCCAAGTTCTCTGTCTGTTTTGAGCCTTCAAGGATGGTGCAGGTGAGAGAGCTAAATTGCCCCACCTAGGGATTGGGAAAGAGTCCCCAGAGTTTGGACAGAAAATTTTATCTTTGGAGTAAAAGGTTGCTATGGCAGCAAGTCCCATCCTGCTCCCCTGCATTACCTTCCTGCAGGTTGCATCTCAAATGTCAAAGTGCAGCCAGCTTCAGGACCTCACATTCTCACAGCAGCCTGCCCCAACCAGGAATGGTCTGCCACCTGTGGAATTTGCCCTTGGGTCCTGTCTTCTCCCAGGCAGGCTAGAAAGCAGTCACCAGCAAAGGTTGAGTTCCTGGGATATGGGGCTGGAGCTGCTCAGAGCTCCCCCCCCCCCAAGTATGTTTCAGAAGAGTTGTGAGTAAGGCAGTAAGGGACTGGGGTCCTGAAAGGCACAGGGGCCCTCCAAGTCTGCAATAGGAGCACAGCATTCCTGAATTTCCCTCACTCACATTCACCACTGTGTCCAGAGGATACAGGTGGTCTGTCCATCACAATGGAATTAGAGGTACAACTTATTTAAGATGGCCTCATCTTAACTAATTAAAACAACAGTGATTTTATCCCCAAGTAAGATCCCATTGTAAGATATTGGGAGCTAGGACTTCAATATGTGAATTCAATGGAGAGACACAATTCAATCCATAACATACACATTTAATGAAAAATTACTGTTTTCATTTCTAAAAAAGTGTTTCTTGCACAACATGTTTACCCCTATTTACATATATCATTGCAACCACTGGGATACTAAAAATCCAGAAGACACAAATTAGTTAAAAGAAAGCACTTATTTTTAAAAGACTGTGCCCAGAGACAAAAATTTAACAGGTGTAGATATAGAAAAGCTTATTTACATATGACTTTGTTAACCATAACTGTGGGTTAGATCACATGACTGTTTCAAGTAATTTTGCTCATTTTTATTGAAACCTTTTTTTGTGCACTTAAGAAAAGTAGAGCAATTGCTGTTAAGGTATTGGCTCCATTAGCAGAAGGAGAGGCTTTCAAACAGGTCAATGATGCCTGTTTTGATGCCAGTGTTATCAGACACTTGAAATAGAAAATCAGTCAATTTCAGTAATAGAGTTTTTCATTCAATTCATGCAATCAAAACAAATTTTTCAGAAGGTCATTACTCTAAGTTGAAATATTTACATTATTGTAAAGGTTATTGCCAATTTCGTTTAAAAATCTTCCAGTAGCGCTGGGTATGGTGCCTCACACCTGTAATCCCAGCAGTTTGGGAGGCAGAGATGAGAAGATTGCCTGAGCCCATGGGTTTGAGACCAGCCTGGACAACTTGGTGAGATCTCATCTCTACAATTAAAAAATTTTTTAAAAAATTAGCCAGGTGTGGTGGCACATGCTTGTAGTTCCAGCTACTTGGAAAGCTTAATTGTAAGGATCACCTGAACCCAGCAGGTTGAGGTCGCAGTGAGCAGCCTGGGCTGGAGTGAGACTACGACTAAAAATAAATAAATAAGTTAAAAATCGTTCAGTATTGAGTGTCAGTGCAGCCCCTGTGGCCCATGGGGTGAGAGGAGCTTGTGGAATAACCTGGAGAAGTCTGCCCCTGACCTGGTTGGGTCTCTCCCTCTGGTCCCCATTCCAGCCTCTACTATGGTCTCAACTCCAGGGGACGAGCATGGTTGGAAGAAGAATTCACGTTACACATTGCTGATAGCAATTACTTAGTGCCAGTAGAGAGAGAAACAGATGAAGATTTTCGGATCATGTCTAGAATTTTAAAAGATCATCTATATGCTAATGGTTTGCTGTTAGATATAACCTCATAAGTGATTCTGCTGCATACTATGCTATAAAACTGCTCCAGAAACAACTTAATCTCATTTACTTAAACCTTATGCTTAATGATATCAGGCCCAAAAGTGGATAATTGATTGCTAAAGCACTACATGCAAATTCAACTCTGAAATACCTAAGGATGACTGGAAACCAGACTGAAAATAAGAGTGGAATGTTTTTTTGGTGCACTGCTGCAAATTAATTCATCCTTAGAGAAATTAAATCTGGGTGAGTGTGGTCTGGGAGTATAAAATGTGATAGCATTTACTATGGTACTAACTCTAAAGCTAAACTGACCTATACTGTTTGGCAAACAGGAAGAGTACACAGTCATCTAAGCCACATGTTGAAAGAAAATCACTGCCTTGTTGAACTACATACGTGTAAGGATGATAGATATATATATTTTAAAAACCCTTGGTATACAACATTTAAGGGTGATCACTGTATTCTGAATAGTAGTTTACATGCACTACCTTGATATCAGTTGCAATAAAATAAGTTGTGATAGAATGTACTGAAAAGCACTACTACCCCCAGAAATTATAGATCTTCCTTTTAACTGAATATAAAATGCAGGAGCAACCGCTCTCAGTGAAACTCTTAATTCATACAACAGGAGTCTTGAAGCATCAAGAGTCTACAACAACACAGAGTTTTAAGGACTTGTTGCACTTTCACAATCAATGAAGATAAATCCCCCAGTCTCTAATGTAAACATTTGGGGAAACAAATTTAATGAGGCTATGTGTGTGGCATAGTCAGACAATTCCAATGAGCCATCTAACACCAGATAATACAAGAACGGGAGTGTTGGCTCAAACCTATAATCCCAGCACTTTGGGAGGCTGAGGCGAGAGGATTGCCTGAGCCCAGGGGTTCAAGATCAGCCTAGGCAACTTGGCACGACCTCGTCTCTACAGTAATTCCAGAAAAATTAGCCAGGCATGGTGGTGCATCTCTGTGGTTCCAGCTACTTGGAAGGCTGAGGCAGAAGAATCACCTGAGCCCAGCAGGTCGAGGCTGAAGTGTCCGTGTGCATGTCACTACACTCCAGCCTGGGTAACAGAGTGAGACTTTGACTCAAAAAAATAAAAAAATAAAACTAGACAATACAGATGTGGAGCCATTTATGGTAGATGGATGCAAGTATATTGTAGAAGTCTCCAATAGCCATAAAAAGCATCATTATTGGACACTAATGGAATTCCAGTAGGTCAATATCTACAAAAAAGAAACTCTAAAAATATTTTTTATACATTTATCTTATTACCTTCACAAAGATTCATATTAATTATTAATATTAAATGTTTATTAATATTAAATATTCTTTAATAAATTAAACATGTTACTCATTTAAATGTGTAAAAGGTAATGACTGCATTAAACTTTGCATAACCATTATGAGAAAAAAATGTTTTTCAGCACTGAAACATAATTTTTGCAAAGATTTTCAAACACACATATTGGTGAGTCACAGCATCATGGTAAAAACAATGGTCCTAGCAAATCAAGAATTCTGTGGAGCAAAAGTGTTTTTGGAATTGGTTTTGCACAATGTTCGTAATTTTACACAATATTCATAAATTTATGCAGGCATATACTTTTCAAAAAGAGCTAAAGATGGAAAATACACATGGAAAGATGTTCATGTATATTATTAATCACTAGAGAAATACCAATTAAAACCACAATGTGATACTAGTCTGTTTGGGCTACTGTAATAGAATACCACAGACTGGGTTGCCTAAACAATGAGAATTCATTTTCTCATAATTCTGGAGAATGGAAGTCGAGATCACAGTGCCAGAAAGGTCGGTATCTGGTGAAGTCTCCCTCCTTGGCCCACAAGTAGCACCTTCTTGCTGTGTTCTCACATGGTCTTTCCTCGGTGCATATATACTCCTAGTGTCTCTTCCACTTCTTATGAGGACATTAGTTCTATTGAGGATACTAGTTCTGCTTCCATATCTTCACATTTAACCTTAATGACCTCTTTGAAGGCCCTATCTCTAAATACAGTCACATTGAGTGTTAGGGTATCAACATATGAATTTTGGGGAAGATACAAGTAAGTTCATGATAACACCTATTAGAAAGACTAAATTTTTTTTTAATGAAAATATAAAGTGCTGGCTAGGAAACAGAGCAACTGGGACTCCCATACAGTGCTTATAGGAATGCAAATAATACAGCTATTTTGGAAAAGTTTGGCAGTTTCTTATAAAGTTAAATGTACTGTTAACATATAACCCAACAATTTCACTTCTATGTGTTTACCCAAGAGAAATGAAAACTTATGTCCATATGAAGACTTTTGCAAGTCTTCTGAATATTTATAGCAGCTTTATTTATAATCACCCCAAAGTGGAAACAACCCAAATAACTTTCAGCTTGTGAATGGGAAAAAAATGGTACATCCAAAAAACGACACACTACTTACCAATTAAGAAAAACTAATTTGTTTATCGGTTCACCTATTGATAGACATTTGAGTTGGATACAGCTTGGGGCTATTTGAATAAAGTTGCTATAAATATTTGGGTCAAGTTCCTCTGTGGACATCTATTTTCATTTTCTTTGGATAAAACTGTTAAGTTGTTTTTTAAAATGGCCACAACATTTGCATTCTCATCCTCAATCTATAAGTCCTAGTTGTTTCACATTCTTCCCAACACTTGATGCTGTCAGTCTTTTAAATTTTAGCCACTCTAATGGATGAGTAGTAGTGTCTTACTGTGATTTTAATTTAATATTCATTTCTGTGAAATCTTAAGATGATAGGCATTTTTTAGTAGGTTTTTTTTTTTTTTTGCCATTTGTATCTTTTCTTTTGAAAAGTTATTTTCACATCTTTTACTCAGTTTTTTGCTGTTGTTGTTGTTTGTTTCTTTAAGAAATGGAGATTTGCTATATTGCCCAGGCTGGAGTGCGGTAGCTATTTATAAGAGCAATAATAGTGCACTACAGCCTCAAACTCCTGGCCTCAAGCTGTCCTCTCATCTTAGCATCCCAAGTAGCTGGAACTACAAGTGCACAAAACAATGTCCAGATTATTGCTCAGTTTTAAAAACTGACTCCTTTGTCTTATGAGTTATAAGAGTTTTGGATACAAGCTTCTTGTTAGATATATGTATTACAAATATTTTATCTCGTACTGTAACTTAATTTCATTTTCTTGATTTTATTTTTCAAAGCAAGAGTTTCAACTTTGACGAAGTCTTATTAATCTATTTTTTTCTTTTATGGCTCATGCTTTTTATATACTAGCTAAGAAATCTTTAGCTATCCCAGGACACAAAAATTTTCTCCTTTGTTTTCTTCCAAGTTTTAAAAAATTTTATCATTTACATTTAATTCCATGACGACCCATTTCAAGTTAAGTTTTGCTTAATGTAAATTAAGAGTTTAAGGTTCATTTCCCCCCTAAGTTTTGTTTAATGTAAATTAAGCGTTTAAGGTCGTAGTCTCTTTTGTGTTGCTATCAAAGATATCTGAGGCTGGGTAATTTTTTTTTTTAAGTATATTTGTCTCATGACTCTGAATAGCTGGAAGATTCAAGATTGGGCACCTGGTAAGGGCCTCAGGCTGCTTCCACTCATGGCAGCAAATGAAGGGGAGTCAGAGTAGAGATCACATGGCAAAAGAGGAAGCGAGGGAGAGGGATGGGATAGGTCCTAAGTTCTTTTTCTTTTAAAGATGTGGGTACAATTCAGGATTAGGTATACAAGTGGACATTGTACAGGTAAAGTCTGGGCCTCCTTTGGTCCCCACTTTGCCTGGTTTGAGACCAGGTACCCTTGTTGATGTTGTGTGCCCCGCTCCCTCCCTTGGCAGTTTCCCACTACTACTAATCCCTCTCTTATAGTATTATGGTAACTGTTTAGGGTTCGCTTATGAGTGAGAACATGCAGTACTCTGTTCTTTGTTTCTGTGATATATCACTGAGTATTATAGATTTTAAATCCATCCAAGTTGCTGCAAACTCCATATGTTTATCCTTCTTTATGGCTGCATAAGATTCCATTGTGTATATGTATCACATTTTTAAAAATCCAGTTGAGTTTTGATGGGCAGCCTAGGTTCTTTTTAACAGCCAGTTCTCTCAGGATCTAATTAAGTGAGAACTCACCTCCAAGGGAGGGCATTAATCTGCTCAAGAGGGATCTGCCCATGAACCAAACACCTCCCATTGGGCCCCACTTCCAACACTGGGGATCAAATTTTAACATGAGATGTGGTGGGGACAAATAAACCATATCCAAACTATAGCAGCTGTGAATATCCAGTTCTTTCAGTACCATTTGTAGAAAAAAATTATTCCTTCTCCATTGAAATACCTTGGCATCTTTATTGGAAATCAATTGGCCATATATGTGTGTAGTTCTATTTTTATCTTTCTATTCTGTTTCACATATCTATTCCTTATATATAAAGTATACAGAGGGTGCCAAAAAATGTACACATATTTTAAGAAAGAAAAAAATGTACTATAAAAAAAGATGAATACAAGCCACGTCTGACTTCTGCAATTACAAGAGGTACTAAAAATGGTTACCATAAGCATCCAGACACTTCTGATTATGGTGAACTAAAAGTAATACATAGATAACATCTCTTAAAATGTGTATACATTTTTTTTGGCATACTTGGTATATACACATGGAATATAAAGAGATTATATATATGGATATATATAATATCCCATATATATGTATATATACTTGCTAATAATACACTCTTTTGATTTCTGTGGCTTTATAATAAGTCTTGAAGTCAAGAAGTGCAAGTCCTACAACTGTCTTCTTCTAGACCATGATATTTTTAAAAGAGAAAGTACCCTTTATATGAATTCTGAGGTACTTGAGTAGTTCAGAGCAAACTGCTAAATAGAGGATATTCTCAATTTTATTTATTTTGTATTAACAAGTGAAATACTTTCAGCTCAAATATATTCAGAGATAAAGTCTTTTTTTAACCTCCAATTATGGCAACTTTTTTTAACAAGTTTTTTTTTTCAAGATGAAACTTCTCAGATAATTTATCTATAGGGTTTATAGGAATATTTTATCAAGTTTAACTATAGAAAATTATTGGATTTCTCAATTTCATTATATGCCATTATAAAATATATTCAAAGTATGATTATATTATGACAAAATTCAATTGTTTTGTAAATTTTAAATTCTCAACATTTAATGTTTTACTCCTTTACTTGTTTTTATAGGGTTAATCTTAATACCTTCCTGTTTGAAAGCTTTATTTTTTATCACCAGAATTTGCTAAAGTTTCAAAAGCTGAAATCTTTTGATGCTCCAATATTTTGATTAAATTTTGCAACTGATTTTGAACATAATGAAATCCAAATTTAGAGTACTAGTTTGCAAAAAGCTTAATACAGTTATAAGACACTTTGATTCACAAAGTAGTTCTTCAAAGGCTCACACATTTTTAAAACTCTTGTTGATACCAGGGAACAAAGAGAGGAAGTGCATGCTGTCATGCTGAAATTTTTGGTTGCTGTATTCGATATCAGCTTTGTAACAAGAATTTTACAGACTGTTTAGTGAGTTGTTCTGGATGGACAGATGGTTATATATAGTTACATAGTTATATATAGTTATAATACATATTATAACATAGTTATAAATTTGAAAACTACAACTGCTGTTTCTATTGGTAGAATATAACAACTTGTGTGTACGCAATAATCAATTATACATGTAATCGCAACCATTCCAAGTACATTTCTGACCCATAGGTTTCTTTTTTTTTTTTCTTGAGTTGGAGTCTCACTCTGTCGCCCAGACTGGAGTGCAGTGGCCCCACCGCAGCCTCGACCTGCTGGGCTCTGGCGATCCTTCCACCTCAGCCTTCCAAGTAGCTGGAACTATAGGCGTGCGCTACCACGCCTGGCTTATTTTTGATTTATTGTAGAGACGAGGTCTCGCCAAGTTGCCCGGGCGGGTCTCAAACCCGTGGGTTCAGGCAATCCGCTCACCTCAGCCTCCCAAGGCGCGGGATTACAGGCTGGGCCACGGAGCCCGGCTGACCCATAGGTTTCTTAATTTCACTCGTATTTTCATCCTAATGCTGTGCTTCAGCAAAATTTGTATTTGAAATACACACACACATACGTATACATATATTATTAAAATCAGATTTATTTACGTATAACTTAGTGAAAATCTTTTTAAGGTATGCAGTTATAGAAGATTTGAGAAATGTATAGTCTTGTAATCCCCACAATTAAGACTTGGAATGTTTTCATCACTCCTAAAGGATTTTGCACCAGAGTATCCATAGCTGCTTCATTTATAACAGCCCAAAGCTGGATACAACCCAAATGTTCATTAATAGATAAATGGATATGGGAGGCTGAGGCGAGTGGATTGCCTGAGCCCGCGGGTTCGAGACCCGCCTGGGCAGCGAGACCTCACCTCTACAATAAAAAATCAAAAAATCAGCTGGGCGTGGTAGCGCGCGCCTGTAATTCCGGCTACTCGGACCGCTGAGGCGGAAGGATCGCGGAGCCCAGCAGGCGAGGCTGCGGTGGCCGGGAGCGGCCACTGCACTCCAGTCTGGCGACAGAGTGAGACTCCAACTCAAAAAAAAAAAAAAATAGATGAATGAATAAACAAATTGTGACATATTCATTCAAAATAACACTACTCAGTAATAAAACCATAAATGAATCACAAAAACATTTTGCTGAACAAAACATTCAGACACAAAAATGTACATATTATATTATTTCACTTATATGAAACTATAGAAAAGGCAAATCTGAACTATTGGCAGAGAAAGCAGATAGAGGTTTCTCGGGGTTAGGGCTGGTAGGAGGGAGATTGACTAGTAAGAGGCATAAGGAAACTTTTTGAAGTTATGAAATATTTCCATATTTTGATTATGATGGTGGTTATGAGTCTATACCTTTGTCAAATATCATTGAAATGCAAGCTTCCACATTAATGCATTTTATTGTATGTACATAATACCTCAATGAAGTCGATTAAAATTGTGTATTGTCTAGAAGAGGTTCAGTTGATGGAAAAAACAACTTCGAATTAAATAATTAAATGCAGCTCTCAAGAAGTTTATAGGCGAATTTATTTAAAAAATCATAATTAAAAAATATTTGTTCTTCACAAAAGCACTAGTAGCACTATATCAGAGACAGAAACAGCTAAGACCTAATTAAAGCATACACATATATAAAATAATTATATGGATTATCTTTTTTTAAGTTTGTAAAATCAATATAAAGTTTAAATTTCTACTTTAATGTACATGATCATATATATGCTATTTTTAAAGGAATAATTTTACTTTTGAAAATAATTTTTGAAGTTAACTATTTTGTAAATCTACAAAGTGAAACTATTTTTTTGGTCAATAAATAAATGTTTCAAAAAGTATATAATTTAATATATTTTTAGTTCTATTTGTTCTCAAAAGTGGCTTCTGTTGGACAACAGGTCATAGGGACATGCTACTTCTTTTTGTCACTGTTGTTTGTTTGTTTTGTTTTCTTGAGTTGGAGTCTCACTCTGTTGCCCAGACTGGAGTGCAGTGGCACACTCATGGCCAAAACCAGAGACGACCCGCTGGGCTCCAACAGTCCTTCCACCTCAGCCTTCCAAGAAGCTGGAACTACCAGGGCGGGCTACCACACCCAGCTACTTTTTGATTAATTGTAGAGATGAGGTCCGAACCCGCAGGCTCAGGCAATACTCGCCTCAGCCTCCCAAAGTGCTGGGATTACAGGCTGAGCCACCGAGCCCAGCCGGGACACTCTACTTCTAAGGTCCTTCTTGATGTGCCACTCCCTTTTTAAACCTTACAAACTGCCCAAAACTAAAAATGGTCTATTAAAGGTTTGAGCCAAGTCATTTCTCCAACTGCTGACATTTAAAATAAAATCACTTTCCTTTCACCACCTCTCAGTTTCTCAAGTTTTGCTTTGGGCAGCAAGTCGAGCTTACCTTTAGTCACAATTTTTTTTATTAGTGTTAAATGGTAATGACTATGAAAATCCAGCAAAGAAATTGTCTCATATCTGCTACTACATTATGATACTTCTGAACCAGGGACACTGTTCACCTTAGAATTCCCTCATTCCCTAGCAAAGGATAGGCAGACATTTCATTAAGCACACAAATTTGAATATTATATGCTTCCTACCTTCAATATATGAACTTGTATTAAAAAAATACAATTGAACTAGGGAAATAAGGAAAAGATATTGTTTTTAAAAAATCAACACCAGGTAGAAAAACATATGAGAAAATAGTCATGTGATCAGTAACTGATTTCAGACTAAAGAAGACCTCAGGTGGTGTGTTCAAAATTCTTAGGAGGATATAACTCTTGAACATGGAATAAAATCAAATCATGTCATTTTGTTATAACGTTATTGAGAAAAAATAGTTTTCCAGCTGGGGTCTGTGATAGAGTTTCCACATTTTCCCCATGTCTGTGTATGCTTTCTCTGGGTACTCCTCTTTCCTCCCACATCCCAAAGATGTGAGTGTTAGGTGTCTAGATTGTCCCAGTCTGAGTGAGTGTGGGTGTGCATGTAACTGTACCCTGCATTAGGATGGCAACCTGGCCAGTGTGGGTTCCCACCTGGCATCCTGAACTGCTGGGACAGGTTCCAGCCACCCAAGACCCTGAACTGAAATAAGTGGATATACAATTAACTTACTTGTTTCTGTTAATCTTTCTTAAATAGATGTATAACTCACTTTTATTTCAATATTTAATATTAGAAGTGTTTTGTGTCTTTATCGAGAAATTTGGGCCGGGCATGGTGGCCCATGCCTGTAATCCTAGCACTCTGGGAGGCCAAGGTAAGAGGATTGCTTGAGCCCAGGAGATCGAGACCAGCCTGGGCAACATAACGAAACCTCATCTTTACAAAAAAATCAAAAATTCAGCCAGGTGCATTGGCTGGGGGAAGAATCACGGTGGCTGGCTGGAGGCTGAGGTAGTAGGATTCCCTGAGCCCAGGAGATGGAGGCTGTGGTGAGCCATGATAGTGCCACTGAACTCCAACCTGGGAGACAGAGTGAGACCACAACTCAAAAAAGAAAAGAAAAGAGAGAGGGAGGGAGGGAGGGAAGAAGGGAGGAAGGAAAAGAAAGAGAAATTTGATGATGTTTTGTAACCAGAAATATGCTGTAGAAATTAACTCTTGTTTATATCAATTAGCAGATGGTAAACTTGGTTTCATTATATGTAGTTTTGCTTAAAGTCACAGTTTCCTACAAGGGTACCTGATCTCAAACCAGGTGAAATGAGGCCCAAACTTTATCTGTACAATGACCATTTATATACCTATTCCTGAATTGTACTCCACATCTTTAAAATCAAAATAAAACAGTCACAGTTTCCAAGAACTTATCAATAACATTAACTGAGGACTTATTGTATTACGGAGCAGTGGGTAAGTGATAAGCACAATACTACCTCTCTTCTGAACCTTAGAGATCCTTTCACATCCACTTTCAGCTAAACTACCAAATAAATGTCAGGTTGGCAGAGCAAACTATACCATCCCACTTTATATATGAGTTAACATGAAGTTACATGGCAAGTAAGAGGCAGAGCTAGGACCAGAGCCAGCTCTCTTAGTCTTCTTTCTAAAATTACTCATCACTAAGGGGCATTTGTAGAAACCTAAGTCCATAAACCTCAACTTAATTTTTTTTCCCAGTTCAAGATATGTTTGCTAATGAAAATCTTATACTTAATAATAAAGACAAGTTAATTGTATAAGTGAAAAAAGGTTATACCCCTGACCCTTGAAACGCAAGAGTTAGGAACATCAACCTCTCTCACAACTGAAAATTTGTGTATAACTTTTGACTCCCCCAAAATTAACTACAAATACTCTACTGTTAATCAGAAGCCTTACTGATAACATAAATACCTACTGTTGACCAGAAGCTTCACTAATAACATAAACAGTTGAATAACACATATTTTTTTACATTGTATGTATTCTTACAATAAAGTAAGCTAAAAAAGTGATTAAGAAAATCATAAGAGGAAATATATTTACTATTTATTAAGTAGAAGTAGACCATCATAAAGGTCTTCATTCTCATTGTCTTCACATTGAGTAAGCTGAGGAGGAGGATGAAGGGAAGGTGTTGGTCTTGCTGACTCACGGGTGACAGAGGCAAAAGGAAATCCTCATATAAGTCGACCCAGAAAGTTCAATCCTGTATTGCTCAAGAATCGACTGTATAATGTAAAAAACATGTAATTTGTAGCCATAGCCACTTTTTTCTAAGATATTTTTCAGCTCTGTCATAATATACATAATTGTGACTGTAGAGCTATACCTTACTTTTCAATTTTACTTGACCAGAATAAAGTTTCAAATTAATTTTCCCCATAGCTATATACAAAACAGATATACAATAATAGCACTATATCAGCACACAAATAGTAGCATTTAAGATAAAGAGTGTAAAGGCAAATTCTACTGTGTCACACAGTATGATTAAAGAACAAGATTTATTTGAGAAACAAAAATGAAGGATCATCAAAAAGAGACATGTGCAGCTTCAGGCCCCACAAAAACCTAGGTCTACCCCTAGGTTTTTAGTGATCTTGGGACACACGGGCAATTGTAACATTTCTGCTAGGGGAGAAACCACTAGCTTGTGGAGAGCTGAGTTCAGTTGTGGCCCCACCCAAAGAAAGCTATTGTATAACATTGATGAACTCTTGACTAATTTATGGCAATAAGAATATTTTGGTGTCTTTGGGAATGGCTCAGAAAAATATTATTGAGGTTATTAAAATCCATGTTTGATTTATTAATATTATAAATTTAAAAATTTATTTCTTCTTAAGCTTGTGACTTCACTTATAAATCAAATTATTAATTTATAAATCTGACAAATTTTAACAATTACTTTTGAGAAGATTTTGATTAATAGTTGACCATATTTATAAATTATTTAAATATTTTAATTGTCTGATTGACAAAACTTCTCAAGTACTTATATAATTTACAAATTCATTAAATTAAATAAGCATATATATTTATATTGAGTTTCAAGTTATTTTAAAAGTTAAAATACTATTTACAATACTAATAATATTGTCTTATACCTTTCAACTTTAAATTGCAAACCTAAATAAATGAGACTTTATATTGGAATCATAATGATAATCTATAGCATATTAATTATGCTCTATCCTTAAAACATAAAATGGTAAAACATTAAAATATATCAGTAACAGTTTATTCCCAAACCTACTGCAAATATATTAATACTATGATTTTTCTTTGCTTCACCATCCTACTATGTATTTTTGACAGAATTCTGCATTTTCATCATGGAAGGACTAGAATTTCTATATATATTAAAATGTCATTCTAATAAATGTTAATACATTTGTCAGAATTTGGCCTATAAATTATTTTATTGTAAGATACTGCTGATATCAAGGCTATTGAGAATTCAGGGGGTGGGTGGAGTCAAGAAATAATTCCACCTACCTTCTTTTTTTTTATCATAAAGATGTGGGGTACAATTCAGGGTTAGGAGTACAAACGATTATGCAGGTGCCCTTGTTGATGAGGGAGGCCCCTCCTTCCCCTAGCAGTTTCCCTCAGCTGCCAATCCCACCCCCCTCCCCTGACAGTTTCCCACTAGGGATTCCCAGTTTGCCAGCCCCTTTCTTATAGTATTATAATTGTTCAAGGTCCACTTACGAGTGAAAACATATGGTACTCTGTTTTTGTTTCTGTAATAGATCACTGAGTATGATCAACTCTAAAGCCATCGAAGTTGCTGCGAAGTCCATATGTTTGTCCTTCTTTATGGCTGCATAATATTCCATTGTGTATATGTACCACATTTTTTTAATCCAGTTCAGTTTCGATGGGCAACATGGTTGGTTCTATGTTTTTGCTATTGTGAATAGAGCTGCAACAAACATACGTGTGCAGCTATCTTTTGTAGAATGATTTGAGTTCCTCTGGGTATTAATTGCTAGAAGCTACCAATATTTACAAAAATACTCTGAAAACTGCTAACTGGTAAAATTGTCATCTTGCAGCATTTATATTGTCTCTCAGCCCTTATCACAGTGCCTGGCACATCATACATTGTGATTAAATGGTTGTTGGATAAATCAGTGCCTATATTTCTGAAAGAACTAGAAATTGACCTTCCATATGACCCAGTGGAACTCAAATCCCCTTATTGGGAATATACCCAGAGGAACTCAAATCTTTCTACAAAAAAGATACCTGCACACACATGATTGTTGTAGCTCTATTCATAATAGCAAAAACATGAAACCAACCATGCTACCCATCAAAGCTGGACTAGATAAAAAAAAAATGTGGTACAAATATACAATGGAATATTATGCAGCCATAAAGAAGGACAAACATATGGACTTTGCAGCAACTTGGATGGATTTAGAGTCTATCATACTCAATGATCTATCACAGAAACAAAGAATAGAGTACCATATGTTCACACTCATAAGCGGACCTTGAACAATTATCACAATACTATAAGAAAGGAATTGGCAGTAGTGGGAAACTGCCCGGGGCGGGGGGAGGGTGGGATTAGAAGTTGAGGGAAACTGCCTGGGGAGAGAAGGACACACCTCATCAACAAGGATACCTGCATAATGAACATTTGTATACCTAACCCCGAATTGTACGCCACATCTTTAAAATAAAAAAAATAAAAAATAAAAAAAATCAGTGCCTAAGTCAGTTGCTACAGATGAGAGGCTTGCTAATGGTCCTGCTACATATTTTTGATACCCCTCTTCTAATCTTCAATAACAACTTCCTCACTACCTCTACAGCTTCCACTAATGTTATTTTTGCTATTTCTCCAGTCTTTTTTTTTTTTTTTTTTTTTTGAGTTGGAGTCTCACTCTGTCACCCAGACTGGAGTGCAGTGGCACGCTCCCGGCCACCGCAGCCTCAAGCTGCTGGGCTCCGCGATCCTTCCGCCTCAGCCTTCCAAGTAGCCAGAATTACAGGCGCGTGCTACCACACCCGGCTAATTTATTTTTATTTTTAATTGTAGAGACGAGGTCTCACCAAGTTGCCTAGGTGGGTCTCGAACCCCAGGGCTCAGACAATCCACTCACCTCGGCCTCCCACAGTGCTGGGATTGCTGACTGAGCCACCGAGCCCGACATTTTTTTTCTTTTTAACTATAATGGATACAAATGAATAGCCAGATAAAGAAGCATACAGGGTGAGGTCTGGAAAGGTCCCCAGTGTAGAAGCCTCTGTCCTGTAAAGTTCGTGTGTGCCACTCTTCCAGCACATGGTTTTGTTCGCCAACTTGGAACCTTCCTGTCTCTGTCTCTGAGAGTTTTTAATGGAGATTTCAACATAGACATAATTGTGGCCATTGGTGGTTAATTCAATCTCCAGTGCTTCTCTCCTCCCCAGAGGTTAGGGGTGGCACTGAAAATTTCAAGCTTTTAGTAAAGTGTTAGTCTTTCTGGCAGTCAGTCCCCACCCTGAGGCTATCCTGGGGCCTGCCAAGAATTGTCACTTTAGAACAAAAGACCCCCTATCATGCTTATCACTCAGGAAATTCCAAGAGTTTTATGAGTTCTGTGCCAGGAACCAGGGTCAAAGACCAAATATCTTATAATACCACAAGTGGAGAAAGAAATCTCATCTTTACAGTAGAAGTCCAATTAATACATGCAGAAGGCATGATGCAAATAGAAAATAACCACTCGGCAAACTCCACGGTGATTATGGTTTCAGGCAAGTATTGTCAATGGATATTAAAATTAGTAGACAAATATATGCTGAGAAACTGAATATTTACATGGTCTTAAGGTATCTCCACATAAGATACTTAGATACTTACTAATTATAAAAAGAAAAATAACTTTACAGTGGAGAAACATAGTAGACGTTATCTTGTGATTATCTTAATCTAGTTAACAACCCCAGTGAGATATCAATACTATACACTTTCTGTTATGATGCACTGAGAAGGACAAAGTATCATTTATGTTGTATTCTTGTCAAAGCACATAACTGGCCAGGCACAATGACTCACACCTGTAATCCCAGCACTTTGAGAGGCTGAGGCAGGAGGATTACTTGAGCCTAAGAGTTTGAGACCAACCTAGGCAACATAATAAGACCTCGTCTATACAAAAAAAAAAATTAGCCAGGCACAGTGGCACATGCCTGTTGTCCCAGTTACTCGGAGGCTGAAACGGGGGGCCCTTGAGCCCAGGAGGTCGAGGCTGCTGTAAGCCACTGTACTCCAGCCTGGGAGACAGGGTGAGATTCCCCCCTAATAAAAAATAAAAATAAAAAACAAAGAAAAACACACACATACACAAAAACACATGATCTGAATTTCATCACGAGGAAAAATCAGAAAAATGACTGTACAGTACTCTTCAAAAGTGTCAAGGTCATGAAATACAAAAAAAAAAACCAAACAAACTAGAAAATTGTCATGATTAAAGAGGGATAACAACTAAGTGAAAGGTATGTCCTAGATTGAATTCTAGGCTTAAAAAGGTGACATGAATGGGTAATTGGGAAAATGTAAATAAATAATATTAATTATTTAATAGTATTGTATCAGTGTTAATTTCCTGATTTTGATAATTGTATTTTGCTTATGAAAAATGTAAATACTTAGAGAAGCTATAGAAAAAGTATATACAATTTTTGTACTATATTTGCAAGTCTGAAATTATTTCAAAACAGAAATTTATAAAAATTGATTAAAATATAACTACATGCTGCTCATGAAAAACAGATAAAAAAACAAAACAACATAAAAGACGGAGAATAAAACAGCAAAAAAAGTTGAACAAGGAAAAATGCTAAACAGAAGACAATTGATATAGAAATATTAATAATAAACAAAAAATTTTAGCCAAAAACATATAATAGAGTTAAAAATGAATGCTGCATAATGAGAAAAGATTAATCCATGGAGTTAGAATAATAATAGTATTATCTTCCTAGCAATCTTGTTTCAATATTACAAAACCAGTCAAAACTCTCGTAATTCTACTAGAAACTGATAAATTAAGCACCCTAATAATTCAAAAGGATTTAGAGCATTTGAATATTACAAATTGCAAATTCACAAGCTTCATCCATATTTTATATATCTACATACGACAATTAGAAAATATGTATATTTTTCAAGCACACATAGAAAATTTACAGAAAGAATAACAGATTGAAGCCAAATATAGTACAAAGAAATGATAAGCGTAGAAAATAATAAAAGATGAACAAAAAAGAGTCAAAAAATTAAGAAGTTGATTTAATTTTAATGAAATTTTAATGTTTTATATAAATGCAGTTTGCAGAGAAATATGTATGATGTAACATTTGTGTAACATTTGTAGACATGCAAGATAATACTACACAGTGTTAATGGATATATATATATATATATATATATATATATACACGTGTATGGTAAAATAAATAAAACATAGTAAAACATGGATGGGAAGAATATACATATCAGCTTTAAAACAGTTGTTTTTCTGGGGAAGGAAAAAGGAAAATGAGGGGAAAAGGTTCAAATTCTGTATTATTTCTTAGGAAAAAAAATGACTGAATGTTAGTATTTGTTAAATCTGGCTTATGTGTACATGGTTGGTTTATTATTCTTAGTATTCTGCCACATGTCATCATTATTTCATTTTTGAAAAATTAGAGATGTTTGCTTTGTGTGACTAAAGCAAAATGTTTAATTACAGAAAGGGTAATAATGGCTCTTCCAGAAACCATAAAGCCAGTTACTTGAATAGTAGTTCTAATATTGACATATGATTTCAGTTTATGTGAAAATGTACTCTGTTTTAAGACTTCATCCTTAGCTTCATTCATTACCATATCAAAAAAGTGTGTCTTTGGATTTTGTATCCTTGGGAACCCTCCTGGTTGCTAGGTAGACCATCAACAGCCTTAAGATTCATGATTCATGTTCAGTTGTCCATGACTTTTGTTAAACCAAAAAAAAAAAAAAAGAAATAGACACGTAGGGGAAGAACTCACACGTTCTGACCGAATTATAGTTCCAGTCTAATGTTCAGCCTACATATAAAACACCACATTAACCTTTCTGAAGAGCCCAGAGAGATCTAGAATGTAGTCACTCCTATCAAATAAGTTCCATTTTCATTTACATACTTAAAATATAACCATAGAGAAGAGAATGAAAATGAGTGTTGAATATAATAGGAATTCAGAGGCAGAAAAACATCTTTGTGGAGTGAGATTGTTGGTGAGATTTCAAGAGAAAAATGGAACTGGAGGTAGAAAAGCAAAGGTGAGAACTATTCAGGTAAGGAAGTAAGAATAAACAAAGTCAGGATTTAGGATGGAGAAGCCAGGGGCCATGGGGCAGATAGTATGGGATTTGACTATCTCTTGCTTTGTTCACTTCAGCTGAGTTCAAATTATTTTTCTTTAAGTTTAAAGAAAAGACCATAGTCTTTTATACATAGATAGTTTTCCTAAAAAGTAGAAGTATGGTATGAAAAGAGTAATTTAGAGCTAAATTTCCATGCAATGAAAGATAAAGTAGGGAAAAATCCAATGTGAAATGAAAGTTTTGCCTTGTTCAGGGAAGGATATAAGTACCTATGTAATTCTTTACATAGAAAAAAGTATAAGTCCATTTATTATTTCTGTATTATTTTAGAATTTGAGTGCCAAGAGTTAGAGTTACCAGTCTACATAAGTCCTTTCTCTATATTAATCTTATGAGATGTGTTACCTGTCTCTACCTCTGGCCTTTGAGTGAATAAACCTTCTCCATCTCCATCTACCTTCTCCATCCCAGCAGTGGTATCTAACTTCATCTCTCAGAAGAGAAGGAGGAGGATATGCACAGAGAGAATATTAAGGCTCTCTCTCTCTCTCTCTCTCTCTCTCTCTCTCTCTCTCTCTCTCTCTCTCTCTCTTCCAGAAGTCCCTGGGCTTCTCAGGCAAATTCATCAAACTTTGCTCCAGTAACCAGCTTCACATTCCCAAAATCACAGTGAAGTGACAGACGGAGTTATAAAATATATTTGCAACTATCTTATTACAGAACAAGGACCTCTGCCTATCACACATTTGCATAAAGAATTGTGCCACTCTAGCGACTCTTCAAGAAATAAATAATATGCTTCTCTTGCATACAATATTAAAAAAGTCCTACCCTACTATATATAAAGTATCTATAATACTGCCTTGGCACATAGTAGAGAGCTCAAAACATGTTCATTCCTCTGTCTTCTCTCATTAGTCCTGGTATTTGTCCCAGTTTTAAGATTCTTCTTGATCCAAGAATCTTTTTCTCTTGAACCCTATATAGCTTATTTTCCATTCAAGCAAGTCAATAAGAGAACAATAGAAATCTGAATAACAGAATAAACTAAATTCAATAGAGTGAAGGAAAAGGGTGGTAAGCTAAATTCAAGATGATGGTACAAGACCAAAAAGAGTGGGGCAGATGATGAGAAAGAGCTAGTGAAGAATTCTAGAAATAAAATGCAAATGAGCAGTTGGATTCTTTGCTAGCAAGAGAACGCAAGTTGGTGTTACTTCTTAAGTATACCTAATGTCAAAATGTCTTGAATCTGATATTTATTATAGGCATACTTTTTTCCATCCTTGGTTAGAAATTTTTCAGATATCAGAAATCCACCTATATTTTTCATCTACATTTATTCTGGATAAATCAAGATGTAACATAAAACAATCTTCATCAGTAGAAGATGAAGCTTTATTTTTCAAAACTAAGAGCTTGAAATTGTCCTCAATATACTACTGATTTTAATGTTGTTATGAAAAATTTCAAATATTCACAGAAGTTGAGAGACTAGAATAATGAACCCTCATACATGAACCACCCAGATTAAAAAATTATCAGTATTTAGCTGTACTGGCTTTATCTACCCTCATTTTCTTTCTTTTTGTTGCCAAAGTATTTTAAAGCAAATCTAAGACCTCAAGAGACTTCGTTCTAATGTGCTTATAATTCTACTAATTTTATTTAAATTATTGATTGAATAGTTAATAGAAAACAGAATATTACAGGAAGTATCTAGTGAGGTACAAAGTATAGCAATTAATCTTTTCTCATTTAATCAAAGAGAACAGCAGGACTCTAGTGAAGTCAATTATGTTTAGAAATGGAAGTTTTTTTTAAAAAATCAAAAAGAAGGAAGTAATTTTAGGTATTCTTATAGCCCTTACTTCTGTTTTCCTTCCTCTTGGCTACTTCTAATCACTTTCACCCCTCAATGTAACCAGGATATTTGTAAATTATTCTTGTTAGTTCCGCAAAGGATTGGCAGGGTCCTAGGGCATGGTGTCAAAAGAACTTTTTATTTTTACTACAAAATCCTGGCCCTTCTATCTGGGACACCTTTCTAGTCCTTTCTGTGTTACCACTACCACTTATATGTTGATATTATTATAACTGTACATATCAGTGTTTAAAATTATTTTTAGTTTTAGATGTAAAATGAGACTAAGAAATAAAATACTCAATGTAGATAAAGATATATATGATGGATATTCTCACATATTTCTGATGACAGTATAGGTAATGATACAGTTTAACAACAACCAGCTTGACAATAATACTTGAATGCCAAGGTTCAACATTTGATCTCTTAACTTCTATTAGCCTGCTCATAACTAAGCAAGATAAAAAAATATTAATGTGGAGATGACTCTCCCTGCATCACACGAGAGAATGCTGACCTTATTTCATTTCAACCTCTGCCAGTTTTCCCCAAGAGAAGAGTAATCTCTACCAAACTGTAGTGATGAATTTTTGAGATTTCAAAATTGGGAAGGAGTGGGAGAATGTGAGGGCAGAGAAAAGCTAAATTGATCTGGAGTAATTTTAAAAACAACTGGTAGAGACGAAGTGAAGAGAAAGAGAAAGCAGTTGAGAAAAAGAGAAGAGAAAAAACTGAAGTGTGGTTTGTAAATAAGAGGCTCCAGAATAATGTGGGTTTGCAGAGAATTGAAAAGGAGAAAAAAGAAATGTGGGAAATGTTATTGAGGTGTATGAATGAAATTTATTTACTAAACATTTTAGAAGAAGGCCAAGTAAATTATTGAAAGCGTTTAAAAAACATTTTGGCTATTAGGACTGTGTTTCTTTAAGAGTGTTTCCACCTATCACAAACTCTTTTTCTTTTTTTAAGAGACAAGATCTTGCTCTGTCACCCAGGCTGGAGTGCTCACCGCAGGCTTAAACTCCTGGGTTCAAGTCATTCTCCCATCTCAGCCTCCCATGTAGCTGGGAGTACAGGTGAGGTACCATGCCCAGCTCACAGACATTTTTCTATGCTGGTACACATTATTTGAAAATATCTTTTAGATGACAAGACAAGGTTCTATCCTTTGAATGTACTGTAGTTAATGTAGTTTTTCTCTATAATTAGATTTATATTTTCAATTTTCTGCTATTTAAAACCATTGTGAGGCTGGGCACGGTGGCTGAAGCCTGTAATCTCAGCACTTTGGGAGGCCGAGATGAGAGGATTGCCTGAGTCCGCAGGTTCGAGACCCGCCTGGGCAACATGGTGAGACCTCGTCTCTACAATAAATAAAAAAAATTAGCTGGCTGTGTAGCACGTGCGATAGGTCTGGCTACTTGGAAGGCTGAGGCTGAAGGATCACCAGAGGCCAGCAGGTCAATGCTGGGGTGGTGGTGAGTGTGCCATTGCACTTCAGCCTGGGCAACGGAGTGAGACTTCAACTCAAAAAATAAAATAATAAAAACCATTGTTATAAATGCATTTATGCTCACAACTTAAGATTTTTTCAAGCATAGATTCACAAAAGTAGAATTACAGTGTAAAAGTCATAAATGTATTATTTTGTGAGATTATTTTCTGTTTAAGTGAATCCACTTACATATTTCAATCAGAAATATATGAGAATATTCATCATACATGCCAACAGCATTGTAATTTTTGATATGCTGGTCAGATCATATGTTGGATAAACCTTCCTATTCTCTTAAGAAATTAGTGAATATGAAATTACTTTGTATTTACTTCTTAAATAACTTTTTAAAATAATCAGCCCTTATGTTTTTCCCAAGCTGTCTTTCCTACCTTCCTTCCTTTCTGCCTGCCTTCCTGGTTGCCTTCTTCCTTTCTTTCCTCTCATGTTTTGGTAAAGCATTTTATGTTTATTTTCTAATCTATTTTAAAAGAACAAAAACAAACTCAGTGATAATCTTGAATTTTTAGCAATGCAAAGGGAACTCATTGACTCAGAAAGTTTCCCTGCCCCATTTCATGTATCTTATTTGTGCCTGGAAGCAATACAAAAATAAGATCTAATCTGTTCTGTACAAAATGCCCTTCAAATATCTGAAGATAGCTGTCTAAATATCTATTCTCTATGCTAAACAGCCACAATGACTTTCACTTCTACAAAAGCAGCAACATTTTTGAGCCCTTCACTAACCTGCTCAACTTTCTCTGGACATACTCTTCACTTTTTCTCAGAACTGGCAGCAGAATTTTATGTGTGGCATTACATATCATTTGTACAGCTGAAAATAATTGTCCATTTTATAGGAAATATCCTTTAGGACTGGATTCACAAATTGCCTAATTTGCTCAGTTTTAGTAAACAGTTTTTCTCTCTCTGAAGAGGACTATGTACTGCATCATGCTTTTCTTTCAGAGTGGTTGTGAAAATGAATGATATTTATAAAGTGTATAGAACACTGGTGGTCATGGTAATGTTCAATAAATGTTAATTATATATTAGTAACTAATTTAGTTTCTAGTAGGCAGAGATATAATTAGTCTAGATTTCCTGGTTATATTTATTCACACTGATTAAAAGTCATATTCTTTTGTATTTATTTTAATGACGTTAAAAATTAATAACAATACTATAAAGGTCTTGAACTGGATTCAGAACAATTATTACTTTTCTAGTTGTTTTATTGCTATCTAAGATAGGATTTTTTAAAATTAATAAACAAAGGAAATAACCTTTTTTTTCTTATCTATAATCTATGTGTGAAAACATAGTTATATGTCAAAAAGAAAGAAAATTCATTTTTGTAGTTTAGTTCAATTACTCTAAGTTGTAAGATAATTAGTTCAAGTTCTTTTTTTGCTAGACTCATTTAGGTGTTAGGAAGCAAAAGATGAGCTAAACAGACCCAAATGTCTAGATTGTTTCTAAACTGGATTTTCACGTAGTATTACTTCTGAAGGTATTTCATCTCTATTTGAAAAAATCAGCAGATATGAAAATACCTGTAGCCAGGCTTGTAAAACTAGGATAAAAGCCAAATTAATACCAATGTCACTCTAGTTCAGAATTTAAAAGGTATACATCATATAAGAAAATAAAGAAAAAATATTAAATTTACTTAATAGGATTTTTAAAAAATTTATCATTACATCACTCTGTTTATCTCTCTGAAGACTATTTCCATGCACATATTTGAGTGTGTGCCAAGTTGAAAGTTCTATCTTGAGAAATGCATCACAAAACAAAGTTCAAATTAAGACTATGCAACTCTGCACCACATTTGAAGTTGAAACATAACATACATAGCAAAAAGTTTGAAGCAAAATCTCAGTGACTATAAGACAACTCACAAGCTGTAGAATATCTAACAGCATAAAAGCATGAACGATTTCCCTGTCGCAAAGACATTGGTTAGTCTATTTAATTTTTCAGAATCATCCTGCACTTTGCTTTAGTAATACAAATAGTTAATGAGTTACTTGAAGAAGTTAAACACTCGTGTAGAGTTGCAAGCCTTAGGTCATATTCCACCATCCAGCTCACTATCACGAAATTAAGATCTCTTAGAACTATTCACTGACTTCACAGTAATATATTCATCACAACCTGAAGTAAACAGAGTGATCTTTAAAAAACCAGTTTAAATGGTTTTCTAAATAATTTTTAATACCTATGTTAGTGTCAGCAATTTGGTAAGCAATAAAGTCAATTATCACCTCCACCAGTAAATCTCCTGTAACCTTGTAATAACCTAGCACATTCAGCACTTTGTGCTCATAAACATCAATGACTTTCCAAAAAGTGCTAATTATTCTAAACTTAATTTCAATTTTTAATGATGAAAAATAGTTACACACCATATAACATTTCAGTCAATAACAGACTACATATAAGATTGTAGTCCCATAAGATTATATCATATTTATACTGTACCCTTTCTATATTTAGATATACAAATACCACTCTGTTATGATTGTCTACAGTATTCAATACAGTAGCATGCTGTACAGGTTTGTAGCCTAGACATAATAAGCTATACCATGTAGCCTAGTTGTCTAATAGGCTATACCATCTAGGTTTGTGTAGGTACACTTTATGATGTTCTCACAATGACAAAAATCACCTAACAACTAATTTCTCCTAATGTATCCCCGTTGTTAAGCAATGCATGACTATGTATATGATATTATCTATTAATTAACTCAATCACTTACTGGCTATCTACTATGTGTCAAGCATTATGTTAGAGAATACCAACACAAATAAGATGTAGTTTCTATCCTTAAAGAATACACATCTAGTTAGGAAAAACAATCGTAAACAGATAATTATAATACAATATGATATAAAGGTATATTATTTGTAATATCCCTAGAGGTGACTTTGTATTGGTCTTGAAATACAAGTATGAGTTTTTGTCAGACAGAAAACTGAAGGAGGGACATATTGTCCTTATTATAAATTATTAAGCAAAATTCATGAGTGATATTTCTAGCATGATAAAATTATAGAAAACAAATAAAATAACAATTGTGGTATGCTATTTGTTTATTGCACTATTACTAAAGTTAATATCAGATGATTTACATATATATTAAATTATTTTCTTTCTAAGTAACTCAAATCATGAGTGGCATTAATTCTTGGCTCTAAGTTTCTTGAAATCTTTAAGGGCTCGGTGGCTCAGCCTGTAATCCCATGCCTTTGGGAGGTTGAGGTGAGTGGATTGCC
>NW_007232036.1:267657-330056 GCF_000164805.1 Carlito syrichta
GCAACTTGGCGAGACCTCATCTCTACAATAAATGAAAAATCAGCCGGGCGTGGTAGTGCACACCTGTAGTTCCAGCTACTTGGAAGGCTGAGGTGGAAGGATCGCCGGAGCTCAGTGGGTCGAGGCTGCGGTGGCCAGGAGCAGCCAACTGCACTCCAGTCTGGGTGACAGAGTGAAACTTCAACTCAAAAAAAAAAAAAAAAAGACTTTCAGATGTGATCAGGTATATACAGGGTGGTATGACTATAGACTACAAAAGTTTTTTTAAAGTCTTTCTGCCAGAAAAAAAAAATACCTATAACTAATTGAACAAGTAGTAGTTTTTCCTCAGTATTGTACAAACTGACAATTTAATTCTGACCTTTTTTTTTTTTTTCCTCTTGCTCAAACTCCCAACTAAGGAGCCTTGGAGTCAACCCCTACAAACTGTAAAGTCTCATCATACAGGTTTTTATTAACTTATACACTGTGGCTTACTTTCCAACCTGACTGTGGCATAACATCACATAACAGATGAAGAAGGGAATAAGAAATATTTTATGACCCTGTAAAGCCATCTCTTGGGGGAATTTGTATCTGTATGCCCTTGGTAATTCTTGAAAGAGTTTGGCACTTTAAAAAATATCAGCTATTATCTCTAAATCCTGCAACTTAGAGTCTTCTATAGATCAAGAACCTTGACTTCCTCAAACTCCCTTATCTTAATTCAAGCATTGATTTTACTGATTTCAAATTCTTTTTTTTTTGAATTGGAGTCTCATTCCGTTGCCCAGGCTGGAGTGCAGTGGCACACTCATGTCCACCCCAGCATCAACCGGCTAGCTTCCAGTGATCCTTCTGCCCCAGCCTTCCAAGTAGCCAGAACTACAGGGCACGCACTACCACGCCTGGCTAGTTTTCTATTTAATTTGCCCAGACTGGTCTCGAACCCACAGGCTCAGGCAATCCACTCACCCCGGCCTCCCAAAGTGCTGGGATTACAGGCTTAGCCACTGAGCCTGGCCCTAATTTCAAATTCTTTAAACAGAGTTTTATTCTTTCTACCAATTGCCAATCAGAAAATCGTTGACTCTACCTATAACTTACAAGTCTCCCACTTGGAAATGACACACTTTTCTGGGCCCAACCAATGTAAACCTCATATGTAAAAATTTATGGTTGTTACTTCTGTCTCCCTAAAATGTATATAGTAAGCTATAATTCAGTCATCTTGAGCATATGTTCTCAGGACCTCTTAGAACTACTGTGCCATGGGCCTAGGTCACATTGGGCTCAGAATCAACCTCTTTAAATGTTTTACAGAATTTGGCATTTTTGTCAACAAAACACAAACTTATTTTTTTGAAATGACTTCAACCTTGTTCTATCAAATACCCCTGACTTATCTCTGAATGTTATTTCAGGAAAATTCCATGAATTTTCGGTCATATTCAGTTATTTAAAGTTCAGCCTAGTTTGACCTACTTTTAGCCATACATGTGCCCCTCCTTCATCAATGTTTGCCAACTTGTGGCCCCAGGGACTTGTACATAAAAAGGAAAACTCTGTTATTTTACTTCTAGTTAAAGCTCTTGACAGAAAAATATGGTAGGATCTTCTTCAGCACAAGTATAATGAACCATAGACTTTGGACTCTATTATTTGTTTATGGGAAATCAATAAACCCATTAAGATTTCTATTATCTACTATCATCAACCAAGGCTTTCAGTGATATATATCTTGTGTGAATTCAAAATAAACATTTCACAATTTGTAGCACGTGCTGGCCTCTTTATCAACTTACAACACCATTTAAGTAATATCTATTGATCAGTTATTCTGTATCAGACTGTGATATAAGTCAAATCATAGTACACAAACAAATAGGATCACATTTTAGGAAAAATAAAAACATAGTCCTAGTTAGTTGACACAGAATATTTTCTTTTTATTGATACAAAATTAACCTAAGTGATCTAAGTTGCTAACTCTTTCAAGGTCCTTATTGTTATTAATAATTCAGGTTGACCTAAACTGATTATTTTAACATGTATTAAGTAAGTACTATGTGCTGTTGTCTTAAGCAATGTACATATTTTATTTAATCTCGTTAATCTCATGAGGCAGTCAGTACTATTATTCATATTTTACACTGTGAAGAATTGTGTGTGAGTGGTCATTACACTAGCTTGACTTTACCTACTTGCTAAGTAAGCCTTGAGCTTCAATTCAAAATCCAGCTGAGCCGGCCCAATTGGCTGACTGAATCCACGGTGTACAATACTCTACACTTAAAAATTGACTAAGAGGGCATATTTCCTGTTATGTGATTTTTCTTACCACAATATGAATAAATAAGCAAAAGTTTATTTTGTATGCAGTCAACAAAAGTATGCTTTCCATACATTTTATTTTTATGTATATATGTATGTATTTGTTTATTAACTTATGCCAGAATCTCACTTTGTTGCCCAGGCTAGAATGCAGTGGCACAAGCACGGTTATCACAGTCTTGATCTCCTGGGCTCAGTTGATCCTTCTGCCTCAGCCTCCCAATACTGGGCAGCTAATTTTTTAATTTATTGTAGAGACAAGGTCTCACCATGTTGCTCAGGCTGGTGTCAAACTTCTGGGCTCAGGCAATCCTCTTGCCTTGGCCTCCCAACATGCTGGGATTAGAGGTGTGAGCCACCATGACAGCCCCAAAATTTTAATGACATGAAGAGTTACTATAAAGATATAAAGAAATAATATAATATAAATGGGAAAAAAGCATTATATAATACCTGATATACAATATGATAAAAATGATGCAAGACATATAGTATACAAAATTATATATATGTAAATCAATAAATCATATACATTTTATGGTTGTATGTTACATATAACAGATAAATATTTTGAAAAAATTTGTTCAAATATTAATACTCCTGGTCATTGGGTTTCATATATTGATGACCAGACATTTTAAAGTTTTTTTCTCTCCAATTTTATATATCCAAATAAATTTTAGACAATAATGATGGTCTTATGCTGATTTTTGTGATCTGATCTTGAAAAGAAATAAAAATGTGAACTGTTAATTAGAATAATTTGGTTTTCATCAGCTGGGGAAAAAGCATGACAGAGAGACAAAAGAGAAAACTTTTAAAAAATGAAAACATTGTCAAAGTAGGAGAAGAAGTATAATAGCTAAATTAGAAAGTGAAAAAATAAAAATTGGAAATAAAATATTATTTCTCCCATATCCAAGGTCAATTTGCTCTAACAAGTCATTATAGTTTATTATGTTTTTCTCATTTCCTATGCTTATTACTGAAAAATCAGAAAAAAATAATCATGTAGTAGGGGAGTGATATCAGTGATATATTCACAGACAAGAGCACCTTTGCAAAAAACTCCAAAACTTGGAAACGAGACTGAGACACATGCATGGACCACAAAACTAAATAAAAACACATTGGGAGGGTAAGAGGAACAGTTTTACTTTGACCACATTGATCCTCTGTCTTCCATAAGTCAGAACAGTGTAAGTGTAAAGTTATGTGCAAAGTTAAGTCGTTATCAGTTTGAAATAGTCTGTTAATATAAGATGTTTTATGTAAGTCTTATAGTAACCACAAGTAAAAATCTACACTAGATGCACAAAACATAAATTGAAAGGATTCAAAGCACATTAATACAGAAAACTATCAAACCACAAAGGAAGACAGCAAGAGAGGAAGAAACAAAATCTCTACAAACAACTAGAAAACAAATTACAAATGACATTAATAAGTCTACCTATCAGTAGTTACTTTGAGTGTTGCTATAGTTTGAATGTGTCATTCAAAGTTCATGTGTTAGAAACTTAACCCCAGCGTGGGCAGTGTTAGGACGTAGAGTTTAAGGGGAGGTGTTTGAGTTATGGTGACACGTTCATGAATGAATCATTGACATTATCACAGAAGTGAATTTCTTATAAAAAGATGAGTTTAGCACCCTCTTGCTCTCTCTTTCACTTGTGTGATGCTTTTTACTATATTATCAATCATACAGCAACATGGCCCTCAGAAGTTTCCAATGCATTAATCTTGGACTTCCCAGTCTCCAGAGCCGTATCCAAATTTCTGTTCATTATAAACTACATAATTTGTGGTATTCTGTTATAGCAGCACAAAATGAACTGAGACAAATGTAAATGGGTTACAATCATCTATAAAAAGACATAGAGTGGCTGACTGAATTTAAAAAGTATAAGTCTCAACGATTTGCTGCCTTGAAGAGACTCACCTCAGTTTTCAGGACACAGACTGAATGTGAAGAGATAGAAGAAGATATTCCATGTAAATAGAAGTCAAAGGACAGAAGGGTAGCTATATTTATATCAGATAATACAGATTTTAAGTTTTTTTTTTTTTTTGAGTTGGAGTCTCACTCCATTGCCCAGGCTAGAGTGCAGTGGCACACGCACAGCCACCTCAGCGTCGACCTGCTGGGCTCCGGCGATCCTTCCACCTCAGCCTTCCAAGCAGATGGAACCACAGGCACGTGCTACCATGCCTGGTTTATTTTTTGATTTATTGTAGAGATGAGGTATCATCAAGTTGCCTGGGCTAGTCTCGAACCCGCGGGCTCAGGCAATTCACTCACCTCGGCCTCCCAAAGTGCTGGAATTACAGGCTGAGCTACCAAGCCTGACCAGATTTTAAATTTAAAAAATGTAAAACGAGATAGTCATTATATAATACTAAAGAGGCCAGTTCATCAAGAGGATATAATAATTGTAAATCTATATGCATTCAACATTGGAACACCTAAAATATATACAGCAAAAATTAAAGGACCTGAAAGGAGACTGGGAGTGGTGACTCATGCCTACAATCCCAGCACTTTGGGTGGCTGAGTGAGAAGGATTGCTTGAGCCCAGGAGTTCGAAATCAGCCTAGGCAACATAGTGAGACCTTGTCTCTACAAAAACTCACAAAATAAGCCAAGCTTGGTGGCCTGTGCCTGTCGTTCTGTTACTCGAGAGGCTAAAGTAGAAGGATCACCTGAACCCAGGAGGCTGAGGCTGTGATGAGCCATCATTGTGCCACTGCACTCCAGCCTGGACAACAGAATGAGACCCTGACTCTAAATAAATAATCTGAAAGGAAAAATAGATTTCTGTACAACAGTAGTAGGGGCCTTCAATACCCTACTTTCAATAATGGACAGATTATTCATACAGAAAATTAATAAAGAAGCATTGGACTTGAGCTACACTTTAGATCAAATGGACCAAACAGACATATACAGAATGTTTCACCCAACAGCAGCAGAATACACATTCTTCTCAAGTGCACAAAAACATTCTCCAAGATAAATCTCATGTTGGACTACAACATGTCTGAACAAATTTAAGAGGACTGAAACATGCCAAGTAACTTCTCTGATCTCAATGGTATGAAATTAGAAATCAACAAGAGGAGAAATCTTAGAAAATGCAGAAATAAGTTGAAATAATATAACATGTTCTTAAACAATCAATAGATCAAAGAGGAAATCAAAAGGGAAATTAAAAATTTCTTGAGTTAAATGAAAATGAAGACACAACATACCAAAACTTATGATATGTAGACAAAGCAATTATAAGAGAAAAATTATAACAATAAATGCCTACATCAAAAATGAATAAAGATCTCAATCTAACATTATGCCATAAAAAACCTAAAAAATTAAGAACAGTGTCCAAAGTGAGCAGTAGGAAAAAAATGATAATGATCAGAGCAGAAATAAATGAAATAGAAACTAAAAAATATAGAAAAATATCAGTGAAAATAAGAACTGGTTTTTTTGTTTTGTTTTGCTTTTTTTGAGTTGGAGTCTCACTCCTTTGCCCAGGCTGGAATGCAGTGGCATGCACACTCACAGCCACTCCAACGTTGACCTGCTGGGCTCCGGCAATCCTTCTGCCTCAGCCTTCCAAGGAGCTGGAACTACAGGCATGTGCTACCATGAACGGCTATTTTTTATTTTATTGTAGAGACAAGGTCTCGCCATGTTGCCCAGGCTGGTCTCGAACCCACGTGTTCAGGCAATCCACTCACCTTAGCCTCCCAAAATGCTGGGATTATAGGCTAAGCCACGGAGCCTTGCCAGAATAGTTTTTTTTACAAAAAAATAAAACTGACAAACCCTTACCTAGACTAAGAAATAAAAGGTAAAAAACCCAAATAAAATCGGAAATGACATTACAACTGATTCTATAGAAATAAAAAGGATAAAAGACTATTATGAGTCATTATGTGCCAACAAGCTGGATAAACCAGAAGAAATGGATAAGTTCATAGACACATACAGCTTACCAATATTGCATCATGGAAAAATAGAAAATCATGAAGCAAAAGATTGAATCAGTAGTAAAAAGTCTTCCATCAACAAAAAGCCCAGGACCTAATAGCTTCATGATCAAATTCTAACAAAAATTTAAAGAAGGACTAACACAATTTGTGGCAAATTTGTTTTCTTTTTTCGTGTTTTGATTGTAAAACACTTAAAGTCATGAATTTACTTACAAGTGTAAGTTCTGATTTGGCAATAGCTCAGCTCATGTATATTGTTTTCACGTAAATTATTTAAAAATTTTATTCATGTATTTTTAATTTCCTTTTTGACTCAGATTTTACTTAGAGGTATATTCACTTGCTTTTTCATATTGGGCACTTTTTTCAACCTCCAGTTAATAATTCTTTTTTTTTATTATTTGTCAAGTGTCCTTTTTTTTTTTCTTTTTTTGAGTTGGGGGTCTCTGTTTCTTGGGCTAGAGTGCAGTAGCACAACAGTTCACCACAGCCTGGCCTCTTGGGTTGAGGTAATCCTCCCATCTCAGCCTCCCAAGTAGCTGAGACTACAGACACACACCACCCCACTTGCCTGATTTTTCTTTGTCTGAGATCAGGGTCTTGCTATATTGCCCAGGCTGGTCTTGAACTCCTGGGCTCAAGCGATCCTCCTGCCTTAGCCTTCCAAAGTGCTGGAATTACAGGCATGAGCCACCATGATCAGCAAGTGTTCTATTTTTAACATTTATTATTTCATGATCAACTCAAGATATAATTAATTTTAAAATAGTTGATTTGTATCTATCTAAATGCATATGTTTTGTACTTTTTAAATAGTTAATTAGGATACAATGTTTGGATTTTTCTACCACTCTGCATCTTTCCCCTTTCTCCTCCATCTTACTTATTATATTTTCCACCAGAGGATCTGCGTATTAGCTATATTTTGCATGTTTGTCTCATATAATTTTGCATCAAAAAATATACCTCAGTTGGCAATTAATGTTTCTGAGCACTGACTCAGACATGTAGGAGTGGATAGAAACTCCTACTAGTTTTTGTAAAATGTCTTATCCTTGTCACATGTAAGTATATTAAAATCCCTTGGACTGATCCTTACATAGCTCTTTTTAATAAATTTCAGCAGCAGTAGTATTATTAACCATTATTAACCATTTAGCAGTAGTATTATTAACCATTTAGGAAAGATTGCCAGTAAATTTTCTGTTTTATAATGCTGAATTTAAGACCATATGGCTTTAATGTGTTGACAAGAAGAAAGAGTCACATTTTACCAAAGTTCATGCAGATCAAATCCAATGCTTCCTCATTATCACTAATGGCCTAACACTAGCAAAAAAGTTAATGAATCAGTACAGTAGGCTTTGCTCTCTTAAAGCTATCAGGATTTGCCTCACTGTACCATAAACTCTTCTGGAGGGTTATTGCCGGATTGCTTGACAATCTGTTATCTAATGGTTACCTAGGCATCCTGGTTTATCTTGCCAGTTTATAATTCTTTTTTTTAAACTAGTATTTCATTGAACTCTTTAGCAACCATCAGTGTTTTTACAACCATAAATCCTCCAAATCCATAATAGTTGATCTCTCTGCATCTGTTCTGGTTTTGGTTGATTTGCAGACACCATTTTTGAGTCATTAGTCACTATGTTACTTCTCATTCCTTGCTATTATGCTCTCTTTCCAGGTCATGTTACTCATAGCAGCTTTAAAACATACAATAGGAAGAAAGGGAGAGTAACATGAGCAGACTTAGTAGATTACAAAGGACCAGGGAAAGTTGGTTTTTGATATTCCCTTTACTTTTTCGCTGGAATATTCCCCTCTAGTCTCTGATAAACCTATCCAAAGGAAAGGGGAAAGATGCGGCCTTAGTTTCGGCAGACCCCACAACTATAATTCACCTCTGTATTTTGAAATCTCTTAACTAAGGTTTAATTATTTGGAACAATTGCCCTGGATTGAGTTAAGAATTTTTTAAACCTTACTCTATTACCTAATAGCACATCTCATTCAATAATAGTAAATTCTTATGTACCATTTTATTAAATCCAGATAAAAATTAATAAGGGCTCAAAACATATTTGCACCATTACTAGGACCAAACATTATTCCAAAGACTTGACAACCATCGATTTAAATAATTTTCTCTGAATCTGTGTTATTAGCAGTGTTTTGCAGATGAGGAAACTGAGGTGAAAAGAGATAAAATAAATTACTCAAAAGTTTACAGCAGGACTGTCTAAATAAAAGACTGAAGTCCTTTTAATTCCATTCATTACCTCTCTAGTATCAAAGAGCAAGAAAGCAACACTGCATCCTTAGGGGCAAAATGGAGTAGAATCTGAGGCCTTAGAAAGTGGCTCTTACTTGTGTGTTTTTCATATGCTGCAGGCACAGAAGTAGTAGCTTTAGCTTTTTGTTGTTTGTATGTACACATATTGCTCTGAAATCCTTCAAAATATCAAAATACTATTTCAAATATTCCTTATTAATGACCAAATAGATATAAAGATATTGAAATTTTAATTTAGAAATTAGTGTTTTAGTAATTAATGTGCGTTTGGGGAAAAGTCAGATTGATGTAAAACAATAAAGACTGATTATACAATTCAGTATACTTTGAAATCTGAAAAAATTATTTTAAACTATAATGCAGAACATATTTAACCTGTCACCTAGTTTATCATTAACCAATAAAGTGCCTACTAAGTGCTAATTATAATCTCAGCCCTGGGGAAAATGGATGTTTTAAAACACAGGAGTTAACCACATATCTATTTTTTCACCCAGGATTTAAGTAAGCTAAATATCTGCTTTTTTACCTTTAAAGTGATATACTTGCCACCGATACATATATATATGATATATATGCAGAAATCTACATATACATGTAGAATATATATGTAGATCAATATGTAGAAATATTGATCAGCACTTGTGAGCTGTTTATTACTACTACTTAAATTACAACAATGACTGCTAACCCAACTTCATCAAACTCTGTGAAAAATATTCTCAATATTATTTTTGAATAATTCACTTTTTTGCACTGATCTACAATATTACCTTTATTATATTTGATACCCATTTGTACTTGGTTCTTTCTTTTTTAATTAATCTGTTTATTCCTGTTCCAGTCTCACAATTTGTGGTTTTATGATATGACCTAATGTTTGGTAAGTCGCATCCCCTTTCATTACTCATGTAACAATCTTTAAAAGGTTTTTTTTCCTTACATATTTTAGATGATAGAAGTTAGGGAAAGTTTTGTATGTTTCTTTGATCAATTAAATTCATAATAGTAATTTATAATATTCAAGACACTGTTTCAAGGATATAAAGAAGAAAATGACAGAATTCCAGTTCCCAAGAGGCAATTTTATGTATGAAATAGAGCTACAATCTGATTCTAGAAATAAAAAAGGCAAGATAGAACAAGAACCAAGAGGCATGTTGTATAGAGTTAAATATTTATTAGGTCTTAAGCTGAGCACACACATAAGTAGCACAGCCTGTCCTAGATGATTAATGTGGTTGTTGCAGCAGTTTTATAGACAACCAGTTTCCTTAGGCTATCTTCAAGTTGTGAAGTGCAGAACAGGTATAACCTCATTTTGATGTAGCATTTCTGAGAGCATACAAGTTCTTGAATGTCTGGTTTCAGAGATGTTTTGAATTCCTGAATTTTCAGTCCACTCTATAATGACAACTGATTTTCGGTTAGGTATATGAGAGTGATTTCATTTTAAACATGTTTTTAATTTGGTGGATTATCTTGCTATTAGACTTGACTACATAATCTTATTTCACAGAATATTTTCTTCTGCAAATTCTTTATGTTGTCACTCTGGTAACTAAATCTAACCCCAGTGTAACTAAAAAATGTATGACCAGAGCAGCTCCAGGATTTCCATTCAGCTGTTTCATTCTCTTATACAAATGCGTATTATGTAACAAGTTAGAAACAGTTTTTCTTGTCTTTTATATGTGTCATAATCATTATGACTTAAATCTACAATGTGGGTGTCACAAGACAGAATTTTGTAGGTGTTTTAACAGATGTATAAAAGGGAGAGGTAAATTTGGACTAGGAAAATTCAGATAAGCTTCATGAAGAAGACTGCTGGAGAGTTAAGGGAGGCAGACTATTCCAGGTACTGCAGGGTCCCAATGTCATTCATGCTAAATATAGGAAGGGGACTATAAAATGTGTTGGATACTTCATAATAATGCTATATCTTCATAACTATCTTATACCTCTAAACATGTGTTTCAAGGTGCTGGAAAATTTCATTGACACCCTGCAGCTAAGATTTTTTCCAAACTCAAACATAAGGAATGGGCTGGCCAGTTACCTAGAAAATGTTCAAACAGGCGAGCTCAGCATAAACAGAGTACTTTGTGGTGATCAGCTAGTACAGTCCCTAGCTGAGGGCAATTCTTATATGAGACTGCCAGTTTCAGGACTAATTAGGTGTGCTTAAATATTTATTTACTGAATATCTTTTATGTTCGAGGCACTATTACAGGCAGTGGAAATACAGCAATAGACTACATAAACTGTGGCTCTGCTTTTCTTGGGTTAACATTCTAGTACAAAGGATAGACATTAAAAAAGTAAACCATGAGAACTGAGGACCAGTTGGAGGTTCAAACTTCACCTGAACGTAGATTACTTATGTACCTGATCCTGACTTGTACCCCACATCTTTATAATAAAATAAAGTTAACAAAGAGTAAACAATTCATTTCAAGTTAACTTATATTGTGATAAGTGATACATAAAAAAATAAACAGGCCGGGCTCGGTGGTTCAGCCTGTAATCCCAGCACTTTGGGAGGCCAAGGTGAGTAGACTGCCTGAGCCCACTGGTTGTGACCAGTCCAGGCAACTTGGCGAGACCTCGTCTCCACAATAAAATAAAATAAAAAATTAGCTGGGTGTGGTAGTGCACACCTGTAGTCCTGGCTACTTGGAAAGTTGAGGCGGAAGGATAGCCTGACCCCAGCAGGTTGACGCTGGGGTGGCCATGAGCGTGTTACTGCACTCCAGCCTGGGCGACAGAGTGAGACTCCAACTCAAAAAACTAAAAATAAACAGGTTGTTGTGATAAGGATAGGAAAGGAAGGGTCTTCCAGGAACAACTCTAGGGGACTTCAGTGACTAAGATCTCAATGATAGGAAGATGCATGAAAAGAAACCAGTAGGCAAAAACCTTTAGAAAGCAAACCCAGATCATTATAAGCAGAAGAGAAGTAAAAAAATATGTAGAGAGAAGAGACATGAGAAATCAACTAACCAGGGTGCTTTTGGGTTGCCAGAACTACTGATTGATTTTTAAAATCTAGAGCCCCTGTTGTCTCCTGAATATGTTTATAAGTAGATGTGTATATTTCATCTACCATCTTTATTCTGTTATGGGATAAGCCTATCCATCTACCTATCAATCATCAAATGATCTATTTATCTGTCCACCCATCTAATCATTTCCATATTTGGGACATTTAGATCATTGCCAGTTTTTAGCTATTAGGAGCAATACTAGTGATCTTTCTTCTATACACTTTCTCATGTACATGTGTGAGATTTTTGTAGCTATCTGAAATTGAAATTGCTGGTGGTACAGGATGCCTACCTTTACCTTTATTAAAAATTGTAAATTTGTTTTCCAAAGTTGTTGTTTTTTTATGAATTTACTTCCCCACTAGTAATATACACGTGGCCCTATCAGACTTCAGAATTTTCTCCCAATCTAATGGGTGTGAAATGGTATCTCATTATTGTTTTAATTTACATTGACTTGTTAGGGAGGCATGTTTTCAAATACTTATTGGCTATTTGAATTTCCTCTTCTGAGAATTTATATTCTTTGCCCATTATTCTATAGTAGTTTGACTTTCTTATTGATTAATAGTGTTTTGAATACAAATACCTTTTTGATTATATACATTGCAAATATCTTCTTTTATGGCTTGTTATTTAACATCATGGTATTTTTGGTTATGGAGTTTTAAATCTTAATGTTTTCAAGTTTATCAATTCTTTTCCTTTACAGTATGTGCTATATCAGTCTTATTTAGAAATTCTTCCTTAACTTGCAATCATAGATTTTTGAATCTATATTTTCCTTTTTTCCCTCCCCTTCTTCCCTCTCTTCCTTTGTCCCTCCCTCCTTTCTTTCTTTCTTGTCTTCTTCTTTTGTCTTTTTTTTCCAAAATGGGACTCTCACTCTGTTGCCCATACTGGAGTGCATTGCATGATCATAGCTCGCTGCAGCCTTGAACTCCTGAGCTCAAGAGCAGAGCCTATATTTTCTTGTGCATTTTTTATTCATTAATTTACATTTATTAACTACTATAGCAAGGCAGTATGTTGACTGCCAAAAATACTAATATATAGTCTATAATTTATATTAAGGGTCATTCTTTATGCTGTACAGTTCCATGGATTTAACAAATCTATAATGCCATGTATTTGCCACTAGAGTATCATAGAATTTCATTGCCCTAAAATTCCCCTATGTTTCAGTCCTCCCTCCTTCTGCCTGAAACCCTGGCAACCACTAATCTTTTTACTCTCTGTATAGTTTTGCTTTTTCCAGATTGCCATATAGTTCCTCCATGTCCTTTTGTGACTTGATTCCTCTTTCTTTTTATCACTGAATAATAAAGTTACATTGTATGGATGTAGCACAGATTTTTATCAGTTCGTATACTGAAGGACTTCTTGACTACTTCAAAATTTTTTGAGTTATGAATAAAGGTGCTATAAACATTAGTGTGCAGATTTCTTTGTGGATATGTTTTCAAGTCACTTGGGTAAATACCAAGAGGTATGACAGTTGACTGTATGGTAAGACTATGTATAGTTCTGTGAAAATCTGCCATACTATCTTCCAAAGTGGCTGTACCATTTTACATTCTGTCAGTGATGAATGAGAGTTTCTGTTTCTCCATGTCTTCACCAGCATTTGGTTGTCGGTGTTTTGCATTTTAGTCATTCTAATAGATGTGTAGTAGTAGTATCTCATTGTTGTTTAAAGTTGCAATTCTTAATCACAAATTATGTTTAACACATTTTCATATGCTTGTTTGTCATCTGTATATCTTCTTGGTGGAGTGTTCTGATCCTTTGCCCACTTAAAAATTGGGTTTCTTTTCCTATCGTTGAGTTTGAAGAGTTCTTTGTGTATTTTGAATGCAAGTCTTTTATTGAATATGCTTTGTAAATACCTCACTTTATGGCTTAACTTTTCAATTTCTTAAAAGTATCTTTCACAGAGCAAATGTTTTTAATCATAATGAAGTACAACTTAGCAACTTTCATGAATTGTGCTTTTGGTGTTGCATTTAATAAATAACTGTCAAACCCAAAGTCATCTAGATGTTCTATATTGCCTTCTAAAAGTTTTATAGTTTTGTGTTTTATTTTTATGTCTACAATTCACATTTTGAGTTACTTCTTGTGAAGAGTATAATATCTGTGTCTATATATAAATATTTTTAAGAGAGTCTTTCTTTGTCACCCAGGCTGGAAGGCAGTGCTAAAATCACAGCTCACTGCAGCCTTGAACTCACGGACTCGTGATCCTTCTCCTTCAGCTTACTGAGTAGCTGGGACTACAGAAGTGTCTCAGCATGCCCTGTTAATTAATTAATTAATTTACTTTACTTTTTGTGGAGACAGGGTCTCACTATGTTGCCTAAGCTGGTCTCCAACTCCTGCCTCAAGTGATTATTCTCGCTTTGGCCTTCCAAAGTGCTGGGATTACAGGCATAAGCCACTAGATTCATTTTTTTATTTTTTTGCAAGTACATATCCAGCTGTTCTAGCACCATTTATTCAAAAGGCTATTGAATTATCTTCCTCTTTGGTCAATTATCAGCTATTTTTGTCTGGATCAATTTCTAGATTCTCTATTCTATTGATCTATTCATTTGACAATACCAGTCTTGAATGCTGTAGCTTTAGAGTAAATCTTAAAGTTGGATTCTTCTATTTTCAGACTTTATTTTTCTTTACATGGTGTTGGCTATTCTTGGTCTTTAGCCTCTGAATGTAAACACTAGAATTAGTTTGTTGATATCCATTCACAACATAGCTTTCTGGAATTTTGATTAGAACTATATTGAATGTATATATCAAGTTGATAAGAAGTTATGTTTCTTGTACATTTTAAAACTTTTGCCTTTACCATTTTGGTTTTTAATCTTCCTAGGATTTTGTTTTATGCTTAATTAGATCAAAATTTGTTTACCACATGAAAAGCAATTGTTCCAGTACTATTTATTGACTAACCTAATCTTTCTCATTTCTAATGCTACTTTTGTCATATACAAAGTTCTCATATGTGTAGGTTTTTTTCCTTGGGTCTTTATTATGCTTTGATGGTTTATTTGCCCATTCCTAAACCAAAACATAATAAATCCTGGCAGGATGGGTCCTCTCAATTATTATCCAACCCTACCTGCTCCCCAAATCACAGTAGTTTTTCTTGGATCTTAAGTTTTGGTACAAATGTCAAAGTCATCTTAATAAGTCCTGTAAAAAACCCTGTTGAGATTGTAACTGGAATTGCATTACATGCATTGATTAGTTTAAGGAGATTTGAGATCTTTATATTAATCTTTTCTTATTTATGAATATGGCTCATTTCTCCATTAATATATCTCCATTAAGATCATGTACATTTTTTGTTACTTTTATTAGGTACCTAATAATTTTTTTTACTTCTGGACTCATTTAAAATGACAAACTAATGCAGTTTCCAAATAATTTTCATAATTTGCTATTAAGTTATTTTAGTTAGAAAATATAGACTTAAAATTCCTAAAATGTCAACTGATCAGTAAAAAATACATACAATTTGTACAAAAATGTAAGATACTATCTGAAATGTGAAAGTATTTGAATATTGATTAATTCTCCCCAAATTGGTAGGAACAAATAATCTAACGTCTCCTGTAGTAATTTTAAAAAAATTTGCTTCAGTCTCCAAAATTTGAATCAATTTTCTTCCTGTATTATAAAGCTCATTTCCCCTCTTTTTAGTTTAGGAAGTTTACTGTTATTTGTGAAGCAATTACTTTGTGATTTACAAAGGTAAATAGGTTCTTTCTGAACAATCAGAATGTAAAATTATGATAATGATCAATTAAACATTTTAAATGTTAATTAAACTGAGTCTAGTTGAGGAATTAATTTCTACTCACAAATGTATTAACCAAGTGCCGCGGGGAAGACAGATTCAGAGGTCAAATCCCAGCCCATTTGCTTCCAACTACAAGAAAAATGAGAAGGGCCAAATAAATGACTTGTGGAATATCTAGTTTCCAGAACTCTCTTAACAGGGGAAATGGCTGCTCTAAGGAAGACACTGCGACTTTAGGTCTCATGACAGCAGTGTCGAGGTCCCTCAAGAGACTCTCACGCTGAGCCTCAAAACTATTTTCTCTCCTTCCCTTTCATCTTTGTCCCAGACTCTACTGTTCTTCCTGGCTTCGAATAATTCTCGGTATAGTCAAACAACATTTGACTCTAAAAATAACCCTTAAAGTTGTCTTACCCAAATACCTTAACTAAGTTCATCCCGAGTACTGTGATCCCAGTGTATTGCTAACGGGAGTTTAAGGGACCAATCCAACTAGTATGTGGTCCCCAGCACACAGCAGCTCCAAGAGCAAGGCGACCAAGTGGATTCAGTTTGCTCAGACTCAGGCCAAGTTCACTGAAAGATGCTGGGTTATTTCAGAACGTGTCCTCTGCTTCCCCCAAAAATGCTGCCTTAACTCGGGCCCAGGACCCCACGACCTCCCGGATCAGGTGAGCCAAAGCTCTAATGCCTTGTGGGGTTCGGCAGGGCTCAGGTGCCGGAGAAGAAGCGAAGCGTTTTCCAGATCAGCAGGTCACAGAGCCGCGGGACAACCGCGGCCGACAATCCCACCGCGAGCAGCCAACCCCTCCCGCGTGGAAGCTGGAAAGCCAGCCAGGGCCCCTGACGCAGCGAAGGCTCCGCCCCGCGCGTGACGCCGGCGTCAGGCCAGTCCCGGCATGCTCCGCGGCCGCCCGCGGTCGAGAACCGACAAGAGGAATTTTCCCCGAGTGTGGCCCGGGCTCCGTTCAATTGCTGTCCAGACCGGGTCGGCGACAGAGCCACCTCCAGTCATTCTCCTGCCGCTCGCCCGCCCGTCCGAGCGCCCCCAGCCCTCCCGCGAGGGCGCACCGGGACGGAAGGATCCACCAGCCTGTCGGCGCCCGCCGTTCTCGTGGTCGCCGTCGCCGTCGTCGTTGTGGTCGTCTCCGCCGTCGCCTGGGCCATGGCCAATTACATCCACGTCCCACCCGGCTCCCCGGAGGTGCCCAAGTTGAACGTAACGGTTCAGGATCAGGAGGAGCAGCGCTGCCGGGAGGGGGCCCTGAGTCTCCTGCAACACCTGCGGCCCCACTGGGACCCCCAGGAGGTGACCCTGCAGGTAACGCCCACACCTCCGCCCTGGGTCTCTCAGGGCCCTGACGCGGCGCTGGGGCTTCTCACCACAATCCCTTTTATTCCCCGACGACCTTCTAGGGGAACGTCTCCTTTCTTAGTCCTTTGGGAAATGACCCTGTATTTCCCTCTGTCACACCTAGGAAGGTCACTCCCCCTTCCTTCACTGTCGTTTATTGAGATTGACCTGGGGGCACGTTTTCTTTTTCTAGAAGCGGCTACGTAAGTGACGCAGCCAACCACAGTGGGAAGATTCCTGTTGATAGTTGCCCCTCCTCCCACTCCCCAGTTCATGCTCATTGCAAAATGAGCCTTTTCCACTCCGGTTGCAAAGGTCCTGGCCTACCGGCCCGAGTAACACCCTCCCTTTGTACAAATAATGCGGTAATTAATCCTCTCTGATCTTTTCCTCTCTCCCCTCCCCCGACGATGTACTCCCATTGATGCCCCACACTGCGTTTTGTCTTAATAAATCCTCTAGTTGGCGAGAGTACTCGATTCCAAAGTAAATGGCATTACAATGCATTATGACCATGCTTTGCTAGATCGGGTTCCTAGGTAGCACCACACATATTGTTTTATTTGAATAGATATTTCTAAATTATTAAAGTCGTCTTAGTAAAATTAATATCTGATGTTAGAGTGAGCAGTGGCTTGTGCCATTTTCTTTCTGGAGCCATTGTATTCATATATAGACAAAATATTGGTAGAAGAAATTCCTAAGACTCTAGAAGTTTTGTAGTAACTCGGAAGTTATGATTTTGTATACATAACTTCTTTTTTTGAATACTAATTTGCTTTTCCCTTTTGCAGTATATAGTTTCAGGAGCTATATACGAAAGTGAATCTGTTTTTCTCCTTTTCCCTTGCAAACAAAAAACAGAGTAATTTTAAAGGTTGGGATATTGAGTTAAAAAAAAATAATCTGAGCAATAATATAAGAACATTCTTGTGAATTAGTCAAATCATCTGCCTCGTTTTGATGACTAATATGTATTCAGCAATGTTTAATGGCTCAATTCTTTACTAATTTATTTGGCTAAACTAGCCAACCACTTTATACAAAGTTGAATAAAACATAAGCAGTGCCTAGGGCCCAGAACAGTTCCTGACACTTGGGCTTTCATGAGTGTTAATTTCAGTTTCTTATTGCCTAGGTGAGTTTTAAGCAGATTAAAAGGACCCATATGTTTGGAAAATGAAAGTAGTTAGACAAAAAATTTTGAAATTTTAAGAGAACATTTGTTTGCCAAGTATATAGGAAATAGTGAACCCAAAATGATTCTCGTGTGTTATTTTAAAAAATCAATGTATTTTCTTCAAGAAAATGTGTCTTCAAAATTGAAACTCAGTACTTGTTTAATTTGTTTGTAGTTTATTATATAAGGTTCTTAAAATTATTAAAGTGACTTATTTTCTGGTAGTCAATTATGAGTCAGACAGATATGTTATTAAATAAAGGCAGTGATACTTCCTGAAAAACTCTAGCTCTGGTAAATCACGTTACTTTTTAAGCAGTGACTTTAAAGTTTGAAGCTTTGACGACTGAAAGTAATAATAGCTAATAGCTAACATGGGGTATTATGTGCCAGGCTATAGGGTGAGGTGATTTTTTTTTTTTTTTTCTCATCATTTAGTCACCCAAACAACCACATTAGGTAAGTACTATCTTTTTTAGGTGAAACTCAGTAAAGGAGGGCCAAGAGGTATAGGTAAAAGACAAAATGTAGTGACATCAAACTGTTTTTGATTGCTGAAAAGTGACTACTTGTGATTGAATCTTGACTTCTGTGTAGCAGTTTTTAACTTTAAAACCTTTGGGTTTATAATCCAAGTTTATATTTATTTGCAAGTGAAGGTAAATACTATCACTTATTTTGCTATAAAGATTATTAGTTAGAAATACATCCTCCCATGTACAAGCAAACTTTGATCTAGAAGCTGAGGTGCATCTTCTAAGCTGAATTGGTTATTCACCTCTCAACTCAACACATCAGTAGATCATTCTAGGTCGTTATAAACTCCACCTCTATGATGTTTCAGGGTTTCTTTAGTAAATGTCAATGGGCATATTTTCTATTGAAATTTTATTTTATTTCCCTTGAAGTGTAAAGATAAAAAAATTACACTTCATATTTCTCAAGGGGAAGTATGTATCATATAGTCAATAGATTATAATGTCATTTTAGAATGGTTGGGTATTAGAAGTTTAGCCTATATTTTCTCAAAGTTTTTTTTTTTTCTAAAATTTTTATATGTTTAAAGTATGCTTTTAACATACTTTAGAAGCTTACTATAGTAATACTTACCTAAGTTGGTGATTACTACTGCAAGCTGGACTATCTGAAACATACTGAAACATCTAGAAACAAGCAAAAATGACTTTTTGTTTTTTGGAGTCAGGGTCTTACTCTGTCGCCCAGACTGGAGTGCAGTGGCACACTCATGGCCACTGCAGCCTTCATCTGCTGGGCTCAGGTGATCCTTCTGCCTTAACCTTCCTAGTAGCTGTGACTACAGGCACACACCACCACGCCTGGCTAATTTTTTGATTTGTTGTGGAGACGAGGTCTGGCCAAGTTGCTTAGGCTAGTCTCCAACCCCTGAGCTCAGGCAATCCTCTCACCTCTGCCTCTCAAAGTGTTGGGATTACAGGTGTGAGCCCTTGCGCCTGGCTAAAAGACTTTTATACAGTCAAAACAATAACCCAGTCTTTGCCAAAAATTTATGGGCATGTGGAATAATAGATCTCATTTTAGATAGGGTTCCTGTTCTTGCAAGATTGAAAGAATAAAGTATAAAGGAGATAGTGAGTTTTGTGGAGTATAGTAACTGAGATTAGGCAGAGTAGATCCAAACAACAATAGAAGCCACAATACTTTGCTTTTAATAATACTTTACTGTTTATAAGGCGCTTTCACATACATTCTCCTAACTATCCTGTGAGGTAGATGTAGACACATAAACTGTTAATACATATTTTATAGTTAATGAAACTGAATTTGTGGTTTGTAAATGGTGACTATGATGAGAACCAATTTTACAGATTATTGCTCTTTGACCAAGAAAAGATTAGGTACAAATATTATAATCAAGACAGGGAAGCCACTTCTGTATACAACTGATGTCTTAAAAATGAAAGCTATAGCTCATAAGAATTTTCCTTGAACATACATTTGCATTATTTTTTCCATGTATGACACCGTTTTAGGAAAAAAGAGATCACTGCAGCTTTCCTTTAAGATATTGACTTCTTTTGTTGTGTAACAACTCTCTCCCTAACCTATTTGAAGGTTTGGATTTTTGATTTGTTTACATTTCTTTGTATAGTCATTGCATAAAGGAATAAAGAATCAAGTCAGGTCTCAGGTCCAATAGACTAATTCTCAAGAGACACATTTTTTTTTTTTTTCTGAAAGAGTTGATGAATTAGTGTTTGGAATATTCTTGCATGTTATTTCAGGGTCTTTTTGTTTGCAATGATATGTAGTTTGGGCAGAATAGAGTGTGAGCAAGAACATAAGTAGGAATGATTTCTGGGAAGGGTTGTTTCTCATTAACTTGTCATCTTGAGAATTTTTCCATAACTTGGGACTTTTAGTAGATATTATCAAAGGCTTGATAGGTAAGATAGTAAAACCATAGTTCTTATGTAACATTATAAAACTAATATATCTATTATTATAAGGTCTCGATGAGATTGCTTGCTGTATGGTATCTTATATCCACTTAATTCTTCATTAACAGTACATTATAGTGCTCAAGAGCATGGTTCTATGCAGCATGCAACACAGTGCTGGATTTAACTTCAGGCTGTGTACTAACTCTGTTACCCTCCATCCTAAGCCTCAATAGCTTTAGCTGTAGAATCGACCCAGTAATAGTACCTATCTCAAGGGATTGTGAGAGTGAAATAAACGGTGTCTCTCATGGTAATTATTATTGCTGCTGAGCACCTACTATATATTGGATGCCTGAATCAAAAAGCAGATATCTGCTCTTTGAAATTTCTAGTCTGATGGGGAAGACAAATAGGAAAATTATAACAGTGTAGTGTTTTTGGAATGATCGTTCAAGTTTTGTTCACATGCAAAGATTACATAAGAAGTTTAACAAGTGTACTTTTTCTACTGTACTTTTTTAACATCCCTTCATTTGTAAAGCATCTGTACATTATCTGGGAAACTAATCTTTGTGCTAGTGTTTGGAATATTCTTGTATGTTGTTTTTCTCATTAGCTACACAGCAATTTTCGTGTCTTCTTCCTTTTTCTAATCATGTTAGGTAGTTGCCTAAATATTCTATTAAAAATATGTAACCCCCTTTATTTTAATTTTGATATTATTATATATTGTTCTTTGTCTTAAATGGAGAATAAAAAAGCAGATGTATCAGTTGCTCTATTAGGGTCTATCTTCTTTAGTGTTCTCATTTAATAATTGATTTTCTTTTGTTCTGAAAAAGATGAGTTTGTTCCTTTAAGCAGTAGAAGTTTCTGAAAAATCTTAGGTATATTAAACTCATATATTAAGTGTGCCAGAATCTTGAGTCTTGTAGACAGTTTAAAGTGTTACAGTTTGTATTCAGTGTAATTTTTAATATCAGTGTTTGAATCCAGTTTTCTGTTTTCTATTCCTTCTGTCTGTTTCCATTGTCTTAGAATAATAAAGTTTAGGGTGGATAGCACTACATGAGACTATATTGACTATGGCCACAAGAACTGTATGATGTTTGATAAGCTCCTATCAAAAATGTGTAGTGTTTTTTAGGCTCCCATGTATTTTATTAAGATGTGACTATGAAGTCAGGAGCTTAAAGTGCTAGTTCATTTTCATGTATAACGCTGTGAATATAACACTCTTTATGAGGTCTTAGTGTAATGTGGTGGAAAGAGGATGGTTTTTGAATCTTATTTCCAACTATTTGCAACCTTTGGCAAGTTTTTAGATCTCTTTGTAAAATGGGATTACTACCTACTTTGGAAAATAGTCATGAGAATTAAATGAAATACTTAAAATTATGTATACTATTTGGTAATACATTCTTCCACCTCTCTTCTCCATCTCCAGTACCCCCCTTCCTTAGTTGGTACTGGAAAAATTGAACTGAAAGAATAGTAAGCTCCTAAAATTCAATAATTCTGACACGGATTTTTTTTGTACTAGGCACAATGCTAATTTTCAGCAGGTTTCCTTTGTACAGCTTACCATAGTACAAAGTAGATGTGGGAGAATGGTGGAGGTATCTGAGCTAAGCTTTGAATGTGATAGATGTGATCAGGTGGAACGGAAACATTCTGGGCAAGGAAAACTTTCAAAAGGGCAGTGAACAAGATGATATGTAGTTTGGGCAGAATAGAGTGTGAGCAAGAACATAAGTAGGAATGATTTCTGGGAAGGGGTGGTGGTTAGATATGAAGATTTTGGGCCTCACTGAGGAGTTGGTATTTTATTATCAAGGACATAATGGGAAGTCGTGGCATGTTTTTAAGCAGGTGAATTATATTATGTATTAGAGAAGTGACAGGGTACAATAGAGAGAAGCATTAATTGAGGGAAATGTTTTACATTGGGGAATAAGTGGTCAATTAGGACATTGATTTTGAAACTGGTGGTTACCATACATTAATAGAATGCCAAATCATTGAATTGAGACCAATACAGCTTAAAAAGATGACTTAAAATAAGTTCTGATGGAATATAGTAGAGAACCTTGCAAGTAGTAAGGTAAGTATTATTTTATGAAACTTGCTTTAGTTTTATATAAAAGTATCTATATACAATTATATCAGATGATAAATATATTTATTCCTGTATATTGCATTTAAAATCTGAGAAAAAGTTAACATAAGAGAGACTATTGTGTTAGTCCAGACAAGAGGTACTGGGGCTCAAATTAGGAGAATGACCATGGAGCTGGAAATAAGGGACAGATTTGACAAAAATAAGTGTGCAGGGCTTGTTAACTGCCTGCAGGTTTGGGAAGAGAGAAGATTAAGCTATTTTTTTGGGAGGGGAGGTTTGGTAACAAAGATACAGAAGTAGTAGAAAACCTATACTTAAGGAATCAGAAGTTCTATTTCTCTTGATTTTGTTTTCTAAGGAATTATTTTTTTCTATGGTAAACCAGACTGGCTATAAATAAATACAACAAACAGAAAAATGCAGGAAGCATAAATTGTTGTAAAATATATACCTATATTACTCCAACCCAGGGAAAGAAAACATTTCCAGCAACCCAGCATATCTTCATTTCCCTTCCTAGTCCTAACCTCTCCCTCCCTCTAGTGGTAATCATATCAGCAGGTTTTTTTTTTTTTCCTAATTAACAAAATAGACTGCTTTGAATTTTAATCCTTTCAAAAGGTCTCATAAAATAGTGTGCTAAGTGTACAAAGGTCTTTTTTACAAGAGACAACATGAACATGAATAATTAAGTTTTACTAAAAAGATGTATCACAATATTGAAAATATTGAAACTTCGAATATGGGAAAAAACCTCATTTCCTATCATCTTTATTCTATTCACAACTATTTTGTTTATTACTTTCTACTTCTTAACATTTTACGTAGTTGCAAACATGTACAATTTTGATTCTTTTTTTTTCACTAACCCTTGATAAACATTTTCCTATGTTTATATGGTATTGAATATAATTTTTGATAGGTACAAACATAATATTTGATGATCATGTTAAAAGTCATGTGACTTAATTATTTTAGAAATGGCATCAGGTTATAAATTCTAAGAAGTATAAAGAAGAAAATTAGAGTGGCCCGTATTGTATTTAAACCTGTTAATTTTATTTTAAAAATACAAATAATATGTATCCTTAATTAAATATAATTGTCTCTCAGTATTCTCAGATTAGTTGCAGAACCCTGTGGATACCAAAGTCCAGACATGTTGAAGTCTGATATAAAATTGCATAGTATAGTAACCTATGCACATACTCTTATACACTTTTTAATTTTAATTTTTTAATTTTAATTTTTTGAGTCAGAGTCTCACTTTGTCACCTAGGCTGTAGTGCAGTGGCACTATCATGGCTCACCACAACCTTGACCTCCTGGGCCCAGGTGGTCCTTCTGCCTCAGCCTCCTGATTAGCTGGAACTATAAGCGAGTGCCACCATACTTGGCCAATTTTTTATTTTGTTGTAGAGAAGAGGTCTTGTTATGTTGCCCAGGCTGGTCTTGAACTCCTAAGCTGAAGCGATTCTCCCACCTCAGCCTCCTAAAGCGCTAGGATTAGAGGCCTGAGCCACCATGCCCAGCCCTATATATTTTAAGCCATTTCTATATTACTTGCAATATTACAGTGTAAATGCTATGTAAATTATTATTCTATATAATTTTAATTTGTATTTTTATATTGTTACTTTTTTATTTTCTAATATTTTCAATCTGAAATCTGAGGTTGGACAAATCTGCAAATACAGAACCTGTCGATGTAGAGGGTTGACTATATATTTTAGATACAAGGCTGTAAAATGAAAAAAATGTCTAACTCCCCCAACTCTAAGTCATTTTTTTCCAAAGGTAATTTTGGGAACAGTTTTTTTTTGTCCTTCCAAAATATGAGTAAATTATGGATTTACCAGGACATAATGCCTATCTGTATTTTTAAATATCAATAAACTATTTCCATTTGTCTATATATATAATTAAGTTATTCTGTATCTTGCTTTTTAAAATAATATATCTTAAACGTTCTCTCATGCCAGTATAATTTACTCCATCATTTTTTTTAACATTATTGAAGTTGTTTCTACTTTTTGACTATAAGAACATTACTGTGAACCACTTTGATACATATATTTTCAATAAACTTTCTAAGTATATTTATAGGGAAAATTTTTAGTGGAATTTTAAGGTTACAAATAACTGTGTATCTGGGTTCTCCAGAGCAACAGAATCACGTATGAGATATACACATTTTCTCTCTCATACACACATACACACACACACACACACACACACACACACACACACAAACACGTGCAAGTGCACACGTACATATGAAATTGGCTCATATGATTGTCGTGACTGACAAGTCTGAAATTTGGCACACTGGTAAGGTGGAAACTGTCAGACAGGAGTTGGTATTGTAGTCCAGAATTTCTTCATCAGGAAAACCTGCTTTACTTTTATGGTCCTTCAGCAGATTGGATGAGGCCTACCTACATTATGGAAAATAATCTCCTGTACTTAAAGTCAACCTAATGTAGATGTTAACTATATCTACAAAACACCTTCGGAGCGGCACCTAGTGGAGGTGTGTTCCTTTTATTACAGTGTTCACCATGACCTCTGTGAAGGTCATATTATGTGATTGAATATTCTAGTCATTTTGAAGCCAGTGTAGTATTATAATTAGCTGATTTATCTGGAGGACATGCAAAGAAGAGACAGAAAAATTCCCTTTCTCAGGATAAACAAACTCTAGCAACTTTTATTTATTTCTACCTGCATTAGCTCAAACATGCCATGATCTTCAAACCTTAGAGACTACTTCTAACTGAATTGTTCTTACTTACCAGCCATCTTATTAAAGTTTCTCAGGGAACCTTTTGATCCACAAAATACCGATCCCCAAAGCATTCCATTATGCTTGCAGTTTGTACACAAGCAGACATTTATTGAATATCTTCTACGTTCTAGGCCACTTATTCAAACTTTTTAATAATTAATCTGTAAGGAGACTATTTAAATTAAATTAATTAAAATTATGGATCATAACATTATAGTGATCCATAAAACGAGACAGCTCCTTTATGTACTATACTGGTTTCAGAAGTTTCCAGATTTCCACGTGAATCTTGGTGAACTGGGACTGTGTGCTGTTCCAACATGATTTCTCTCTTTTATGATGTTTTTGAGGTTAGCAACCAGAGATTGGATTGGACTAGCTGGAATCTGGAGTCCGGGTCAGGATCCACCCTAGTACTGTCTTTCCTTTCTTTTCTGGGTAATATGACTAACAAGAGTCAGGGAATTTTGGATTTAGCGACTTTTCTCATTATTTTGCACTTTACCATGGATACAGTGACCAAACTCTTTTGGGGCTGAATCTATCATTTCTAGGTTTCATTCACTTGTTAACAGTTGGCAGTATTGATGGTTTGGCAACCTACTTAAGGCTTCAGGGATTTTTCATCCTCTGCCCCTTCTTTTTTCTTCTCCCCAGGTAGTGTCTTAGCCATATTATTATGAGTCTAAGATAATGCTAGCAACTCATAAACTTGAAGATGGTCTTGATATCCCTGAAACAGATTAACAGTAATGACTTCAGGTTTTTAACCTATTCTACTACTGTGTGACTTTGGATAAAATGGGAACTTATCTAGACATGGCTTTCTCATCCTAACAAATTGATAATTTCCAAGGTACATTACAAACAGTTTGTACATAAGCAGACATTTATTGAATATCTTCTACATTCTAGGCCACTTATTCAACCCCTTTTAATAATTAATCTGTAAGGAGAATATTTAAATTACATTTATTAAAATTAACATTAATTTCTGTTGAACAGAAAAAATTAAATACTGACGAATAGGATTTTGTCAGTAGGGTTGAACTTCAGAGAGCCACAAACTAGTGAAATATCTAAGATTTTTTTGCTCCTCAATAATGAATGAAGCTTTGCCTATTTGGCAGTGATATTGTCTCTGTTGAAAATACATATAAGAAATTCTATTTTATTATCTATAATTAATTATATTATTTAATATCTTAAATATTAAGATACAAATTAAAGCCAAAGTTCCGGCGTACTTCTGTATTTTTTTTGTTACTTTGAAAACCTTATAACTTTGGGAAATTTTCTGTAAGTTTATTGTGAATGAAAAGTGATGAAAATATTTAAGTAGGAGTACATTCTTGTGATAGGAATTTTATATTAACATTTCAGTTAATAGGTAAGTCTGTTGCCATGTGACATATGGTGAAAAGCACATGAATAATAAGTGTATACCCTAATGAGTTTTCCTATAAAGTGACTATACTCACTTAACAAGTGTTCACATCAGAAAGTCAATTATTGCCAGCTTCCCAGAATCCTCTCGTGTTCCCTTGCGGTTATTATTCCTCCCTTTCCCCAGCCAAGGGTTACCCCTCCTATCCTGATTTTTTTTTAATATCATAATTAGTTTTGCTTCTTTTTAATTTTTAATGGCATCTTATGGAATAAGCATTTTTAAAAAAAATTTGTGGTTTGTCGTATGCTCAAATTTTGAGAAATGTATTCATGTGCCTGTAGTTGTAGTTCTTTTTTGTGGCCAACAGTTATTCCATTTTTAAAATATACCTCAGTTTGTCTCCTACTATTGATGAATACTTGTGTTGTTTTTATTTTTTTGGTTGTCATAAATTATGCTGCTATATAGATACTTCTGTTTATCTTTTCATGAACATGAATATTAATTTATGTTAAGGAAAATACCTAGAAGTAGACTTTCTGAGTCATCTGGTGTGTATATTTTCAGTTTCATTAGATACTTTCAGTTTTCTGAAGTGGTTGTCCCAATTTATATTCCTAACAGTGGTATGTGAGAGTTTGAGTTGTGCTAATCTTTACCAATAATCGGTATTATCTGTCTTCATTCTTCTCATTCTTATATGTATTGGGGTATGCTATTCTAGGTTTAATTTGCATTCTCCTGATAACTCTGCATCTTTTTTTCAGTGTGTGATAGTTATTTGGATGCCTTCTACTCTGAGGTAGAAAAAGACTTTGAGTCTTTTGCTAAATTTTTCTATTGGATATATAATGTTTTCTTAATGATTTGCAGTTGTTTTTTTTTGTAAATTCTACATGAGTTATCTTTTAGAAACATGTGTTACACATATTTTCTCCTACTTTGTGGCTTGCGTTTTCATTCTTGATAGTGTCTTTTGATAAGTAGTATTAATTATGACTAACTTCAGTTTTTTTCTTTATGGATAGATAACATGTTTTCTGTCTTGAACAAGAAATTTTTTCCTTTGCCAAAGTTATGAAGATGTTCCTTTGTGTTTTCTTCTAGAAGATTTATTATTTCATATTTTATACTTTGACTGTAAACCATCTGGAAGTGGTCGTTCTGTAGGGTGTGAGGTAGAGGGGGTTATGATTTATTTTTTCTATATTATTATCAGTTATTCCAGTATCACTTATTGAAAGACCATTTTGTCCCCATTACATTGTCACTCTTGTCATAAATCAGATAGCAGTGTATGTGAGTCTGTTTATGAATTCTGTTCTGTTCTATCAGTAAGTTTTATCTATTATTACTGTGGTGCTGCACTGTCTTGATTACTCTCAACTGTTACTATAGGTCTTGCTATCTGATATAGTTACTATAGTCCTTGGTAAAGGTCTCCAGCCTTGACAATTCTTGGCTTTTTAAATTGCCATACAATTTGTGGATTCAACTTTTCAACTATATTGAATATTATACTATTAAAAATATCTAATATTTACTAAAAAATTTGTATTAATATTTTGTGGAACTAATGAATATATTTGAGGAGAAGTTAATTCTTTAACAATATTGAGTCTTAAAATAGGTAAACATTGCATGGCCCATTTATTCAGATCTTTAATTTCCCTCAAATTTTTGAAGCTTTCAGTGTAGATATCTCAAAATTATTTTATTTGATTTATTACCTGGTATTGAGTCTTTATAATATTATAAAGGTAAAAAAAATTGTTATTTGTTTGTTATCGGTCTATAGAAATACAGTTGTGTGTTGAATTTTTCACACATTTATTCAAATGATTTTTGTGTGTGTGTGTTTTTTTTTTTTTTTACTTTTTTTCTGTATACAATCTGCAGTAATGGCAGTTAGCTAGCAAGCTAACATGCTTGCCATCTTTCAGTATTTTTTGTGGTAGGTACTGGCTAGGACCTCCAGCACACTATTGAAATAGAAGGCGAAAGGTGATATTGGTCATTTTTGTCTTTTCCGAAATCTTAGGGAGAGCATTTTCAATAATTTGTTACTTGTTGTAGATTTTCTTTGGCTACTTTACTGGATTAAGTAAGTTTCTTTTTATTCTTGTTAATGATTTTCATCATGGCTTAATGTAAAACATCAAATGCTTTTTTGTCATCTTATGATTACATGATTTTTATTTATTTTTCTGTTATCTGAGGTAAATTACTTTCATCTGAAAAAATTGAATGTTAAATAAACTTTGCCTTTCTGGAATAAACCCTATTTAGTTGTGATATATTGTCCTTTTTATGTATTATTGTATCATACTAATATTAAGATGACTTAAATTGTGTTCATGAAAAAGATTGGTGTATAATTCTCTTTTCTTGTAATATCCTTGACAAATTTTGGTACAAGTTGGAAGGTGTTTCTTCTTTTTTTAACTTTTGGAAGAGTTGTTTTGAATAATATAAGTAGAATCTGTAGAAAAGTCTACTTCTGTATTAAAAATTTGTGTCATTTTACTGTCCTGACAAATTTTGCTAAGATCAACTTTATTGATTTTTCTTTTTTTGTTTTTTTTAATTAAATCAATATTTTTTATTATGGTTTTGTGGGGTACAGTTAAGGGTTAGGTGTACAATTACGTTTCATTCAGGCACCCTGTTGATAACAGGTGTTTCCCCTTCCCCAGACAGATATTTGCTACTGTTAATCCCATCCCCTCCCCCCCATAGTTAATAGTATTGTACTGTTGAGTGTTTCTCTTTTAGTGATAGTTTTGTCCTTTGTTATTTCCCTTCTGTTCCTTTTTTTGGGGAAGGTTAATTGACTGTTACTTATTTTTTAGCTTCTTTAGCTGGAGACTTAGATTACTGATTTTTTATTTCTAATTCTTTATTTTATGTTCTTGTAAGTACTCAGGTTTTAATGTGTGTTGGGAAAGGCAATCTCATGTACACAGCACACAGCCCTTCCGCCTTCTCTCACCACATAAAAATGGGCCTTGGGTCTGAAATACTTCCTTGCCAAGAGACAGAATCCTTATAGCCTGTGCTGGGCTTATCAACTTATGGGGAATATTTTTCCATGTTTCAGATTCAGTGTTTGCTCCTTTCCATGCTTAAGCATGTTTGGTGTGTCAAATGGCCCACCTAACTACTATATTCCCCTGTGGGGTGGGGATGGGGTTGTTCTGCTGTAGCACAGGAGATGTGTGTGCATGCCAATTGTTTGCATTGGCTGCCAGGAGGAATCTCATGGCCATGGGGGACCATCACCCACTACTAAAACTGGTCTTGCTCTGTTTCTTTGTGAGTAAAGCGTTGTTCAATGCAGTGCTTGAGTGTGCCCTGTGTTTTCTTTGGTGACTGCGAAACCAAGATAAAATTAACAGAAGTTCTAGGACTTCTGATAATAGGTGACAGATGACACTTGGTTGACAATATGCGTTTATTATTCAGTTCAAGATGTTTTCTAGTTCTCATTTTTTTCTTTGAATCACAGATTATTTAAATGTATATTTGATTCATTTTCAATGAGTAGGTAAATTTTTAATTTTTTAAAAAATTGTTGTAAAAAGTTTTATCATGACCATTTTAATTTAATATATAAAGATTAATGTCTAGCTCCTAGCCACTGTAGTTAGAGAATATATTTTGAGTGATTTTGATCCTTTGATATTTATTGAGACTTTCTTTATGATCAAGCCTGTGTAGTAATTTTGGTCACATTTTATGTAGCCTTGAAAATATTCTCTTTTGGGATACAGTGTTCTATGTAAGTCAGTTACATTGGATTTTTAGTTTTTCTTGTGAAGATGTCTTACTGCAAAATTATTTTTCTTTGCTTTAAAAATATGAGATTTTGAATGGTATGCTCAAGTTTCCAACAATTATTATGGGATTTATTTAATTCTATAAGTTTTTGCTATATATATTTTGAAACTGTTATTGAATGCATACAAATTTAGAATTCTTATATCTTGGTAGATCATTCCCTTAGTCATTATAAAATATCCCACTTTATCTCTCATAATATTTCATTAAGATCTACTTTGTCTAACATGGGGTAGCTACATCAAGCTTTCTCTTGTCTCTTGTAAGTAGCATATCCAGTTGTTCTTCCATATCCATGGTTCTCTCATTTGTGAATTCAACCAATTGCAGATTAAAAATATTCAACAAAAGAAAAAAAGGATGACTGTGTCTGTAATGAATATGTAGTTTTATCTTGTTGTTATTTCCTAAATAATGCAATAACAATAGTATAACAATTATTTATTTAACATTTACATTGTTTTAGGTATTACAAGTAATCTAGAGATGATTAAAGTATATGGGAGAATATGCATATGTTACATGCAAATACTACACCATTTTATGTAATGAGTTTGGTATTCATGAATTGTGGTATTGGGGAGAGGTCCTGGAAACAATCCTCTTTGTATACCAAGGGCGACTGTAATTTTTTTGTATACTTAGTTTTTTAATTGGCTTACTTATTGAGTTCTTTTACATTTAATGCAACTAATTGTTGAAATTGTCTCTCTTCCATCTTACTATTTTTCCCCCTTTTGGTACATCTGTTTTAAATATTCCATTCTCTCTCCTTTTGATATTTTTAAAGTTTCAGAGGGAGTGGCAAATATACTTAAGCAATTATAGTATGTTTTAGTAAATGGTATGAATAGGGTATAGAAAGCACTGAGATGTATTTATGCCTTATATGAGTATAGGGACTGTTTAGAAGAGTGCTAGAATTTTCAAGGAAGTTGGAAGTTAGTGAGGGTAGAAAAGGAAGGAAAGTTAATCAGGCAGATTGCTAGATAACTGAAGAGGTATCAATGAATTTGTATGCCATAAATAGTTTGAACTTTATCCTCTAAGCAGTGTGGAGCCACTTGAAAATGATTTCAATCATTATGTTCATATTTGTATTTTAGATAGCTTATTCTGGCAGGGTAGAGTGATTTTTCCCCCGCATGGTGGGGAAGTGGGTGGTTAAACTGGCAGTGAGGCTGTTACAATACTACAAATAAGAGTTTAACAAGGTCTTGGATTAGAGTGATGGCAGTGGGGGTGGAGAAAGGAGAAGAGATTTAAGAATTACCTACAAAGTAAACTTTTCAGGTGTGAGGATGAAGAGGGAGTAGTCAAGGATGACTTCTGTAGATTATCTAAGTGGATGGAAGATGGAATAAATTGGTACCATTGGATGATTTATCTCTGGTCTTGAGCAATTTTGTTATGATGTGCCTTGGTATAGTTTTCTTCATGTTTCTTGGCTTAGGGCTTGTTGAGGTTTTTTTTAATCTTTAAATTATAGTTTTTCATCAAATTTGGAAACTTTTAGCCATCATGTTCTTTTTCCTCTCCTTTGGGGATTTGACATATATACTTGAAATAGTTTGAATTACTTAAATCTTGCTTTTAAGATTTGTTGGGTGGGACCAGTACTACCTGATTAACTTTCCTTCCTTTTCTACCCCTCACATAACTTCTAACTTCCTTGAAAATTCGAGCACTCTTCTAAACAGTCCCTATACTCATATAAGGCATAAATACATCTCAGTGCTTTCTAGTACCCTATTGATACCATGTAGTCTAGGGCTAATCATTCCTCATTACTTACTCAAGACCCTTCTGTGTATTTTACTCATAAACCTACAAATTAGGTACTTTTTCGGTCTGGCTAATAGGAACAGGGACTGTCTTTCCTCTAATCCTTTTGGATGGTTTTTTCTTCAGCCTAGGATAGTTTCCTCATATATATGTTTCAATCAGTATACTTCTAAATACTCAGTAGAACCATTTGCAGATTTTCTAGAATTCTCTGTCTCCGTATCTTTTTCTGTTTTAGGACTTTGCTATTCATACTCTAGGTACCTTAATCTCCTCCGATTCTCACTTTATCTCAACTCAAGAATCCCACACAGCTCTGTCTAGGTTCTCCTTTCCTGTGCTGTGTCCTATTAATTCTCTCAAGGCATTGAGCTGGGGCAGTGGTAGAGGTGACTTTGTTTCCAATGTTTCAGGGATCATTGTTTTCTGTTGTCTGAGGTTGAGTCTTGAATGTTATTTTTCATGTATTTTGTCTAGATTTTTTGGGGGGAGTGGGTAGGGTAGATGTTTCAAGTAAAAGGGTAAATCATCTCCCTGTTACTCCTTGGCCAGGAATGAAAGTGGCCCAATAGATAATTTAAATGAGTTATTTTTCAATCTTTTCTCTAGCATTAGAACCTTTTATTGAAATAAAATCTTGTGCCAGAGTCCAATATATAAAACAGATAAGAGCAAGATGGTGATAGTGTAGTGTGTATGCTGGGAATATAGCAGAGTTTTACTCACTTGGCTTTATAAGCCCAGTTTGAAAATCACTCATTTAGGGAGTACAAATAAGTATATAAAAAATAAGCAGATGAGACAATATGTTAGTTATTAATTAAAGAAATAAACAATCCAGGAAAGGAAATTTACAGTACACCTCATTTTGGGGTTTGGGAGATATATACCCACATAATATAATTTAAGATTGATAAAATATCCACTGTTAACTCTATTTGGGTAAATGAGGATAGGATGAAGGGGGAGGAGGGAGAGAGAGAAAATGATAAGAAAGCTCAATCTTTCACATTATCTATGTATAGACTTATTACAAAAAAGCAGTTTAAGAATGATATTTAAAAATAAGTAATTAAATAACCTGAGAGTTGGAGGTGTTTGAGGGTCTACTGTTGATTGTTATCAAGCTTTTAATACTGGTTAACTTTTTAAACCATGTGTCACATAGTGCATGTATTGCTTGATAAAATTACCAAAAAAATAGCAGATGGAAATATTGAATATAAAATTCTCTTTGAAGAAACTTGACTGGGAAGGGAAGGAGAAGTTGGGTGGCATACATGACCACATAATCTATTTTTCAGTCTTATAGTACCTGAGCCTTTTAACTCCTTCTCTCCTATTTTTAAAACTATCCTTAAATTTTACCATTTCTTTTACGTTTTTTAATTGATTAACACATGAATCTTACATAGCTGTTCTACATTATGTGGGTTGCTAATAGACAGTCTAGAGTTCCTCATTGATGCTTTGGTTAGTTACATAATGTAAGTTAAATATATAATTTTCTAACATACTCAAAAGTTGAGAACAAAGTGAATATTTATATATCCATTATCCAGAATCTACATTTGCTTCATTTACTTTTTAAGTAACCCTTTTGAAATATTTTAAAGCAGATCTCAGACTTCAAGTCATTGTCCTTGTGTATTTTAGTATGTATAAATAGAAAAATAGATATTTTCTTATGTAGTCGTAACACTATTGTCACACCAAACAAGATTAGTAGTAATTTCTAGGTATCCTTAATAGTCTACATTCTAGATTCTTTTTTGTTGTTGTTGTACTTCTTTGTGGTGTTTATTTAACACCTATATTTTCCTAAAGATGGAAAAATTGAGAAGCTTGATTAGATTCCAAGTCATGGGAAGTTTATTTCACATTGCATCCCATCAGGAGGTATAACATATCTGGTTGTTTAGTGAGGTCAGGGATGACAGTTGATTTCTAAGTGGCTCCTGCCATTATTCATTTTTCATAAACCTTTCATATAATAGTTTTACTTATTGAAGATTGTTGTCTTTGAATAGTTATTTTATTGGGAGTTGTAAAATATTGATTTTTTCTAGTTCTCTTGTTCCAAATTTGTCAGAATTCTTTGGTAGATAACTTTTTCTCATTAATTAGGACTACTTAGATATTATGGAATACAGTTCATAGAAAATGTAGGATAAATGCTTAATTCTATCTTCAGAATAAGAGTGATGCCTTCATTAATATTAAGCAATTTAGAAAATTTTATTTTTTTGAGTGGAGTCTCACTGTGTCACCCAGGCTGGAGTGCTGTAGAATGTTCACAGCTACTGCAGCCTTGATTCCTGGGCTCAGGTGATCTTTCCGCCTCAGTCTTCCTAATAGCTGAATTATAAGGCATGCACCATCACGTCTGGCTAATTTTTTGATTTATTGTAGAGACGAGGTCTTGTGGAGTTGCCCAAGCTGGTCTTAAACTCCTGGGCTCAGGCAGGCAATTCTCTAAGAACTTCACTTCCCAAAGTGCTGGAATTACAGGTGTGACCCGCTGCTCCAGGCCAGCAATTAAACACATTTTTAAAGAGATTTTTGGATTGTTGGAATTTGTTAAAGGGTAAGTTTAAATCCTGTCTTTAACTAATATATATTTTGTTTTTAAAATCCTGTGATGTAAAGCAGAAAACAAATTTAGAATCTATTATTAACTTACCTAGTATTTAAGGACTGTTAATATTTAAACTCAAGATTAGAGGTGATTAGGAACTCATTTTGCCAGCTTAGAGTTTAACACATTTTAGGGATTAGAGTTTAACAGAATATAGTTAGTCATACAAAATGAAACACATATGTAGAGTAGTACTTAATGATACAGATTTTTCAGGGCAACCTGGGCTTTGAGGGTATCAGCTCAATGTGACGGCCAGCCAAGCCCCAGAAAGAGTCAGCTTGATGGGCTGGCAAGCCTAGCCCCAGGAGTGTTGGCTCCGGTGGGCTGGCAAGCCAAGCTCTAGAGTGTTGCAGCCCCCAGAAGTGTCTCAGCTTTGGAGTCTTGCCTTCTGCTAACAGCTCTCCTGGTTCAGCTGGCTTGGTTGACTGGCAAGCCAGTTTCTGGCGTGCATGGCTCTACAGCTCTTCTGCACCAATGATCTTCTGCAACTCTTCAGGTCGAGGGTCTTGTCTCCTGCCCAGGAGGATTCAGGGATACAGACTGCTGGAAAGTGAGAAAGCAGGATTTACTGAGAGGACAGAAAAGCTACCACAGTGGGAGGGGACCCAAAGGGATTGCCAGTCTGGGTGCTGAAACCTGTGATCTAAGACCATACTGATTGGCTAGCACTAACCGTTAGCTGATTGGTTGGCACTAGCTGTGCTGATTGGTTAATACTAAGGACCAGCTGGCAGGAGGCAGGGGCATAATGGTGATCTGATTGGTCGTACTTGCCAGCAAGTTGATTGGTTGTTTTTCTATCCTGGCAGTAAGCTCTGGCTTGACAGGCTCCTAGGGAGCTTGTTTACAAACACCAATATATCAGCCCTAGAGGCCTGCTGGAAGGTCACTACATTGTTACTGGGGGACCCGCCTTGTCTGTCTGCTTAGCCTTTCTCTAGCTATCTCCTCTCTAACTCACTTGAAAGAATAATGTTGAATGGAAGAATAATGTTGAATGGCATTTCTGACTAACTAGATGAAGTCTTTTGACTATTTTCAGGTGTGAAAAGAGAATTTGTCCAGAAATGATGTTATTTAACATTTAACTATCTGGATTTAAGCTACTTTTAGAGAGACTTATTAGAAATATTGTTTTGAAATATTGTTTTAACATAGATTTTATCTTAGTTTTATGATTTAATCACAAATCATATTGCTTTTTTGTGTTAAAACTTAAATGTATAGTTAGCTGCATTTAACAGCTTATTGCTTGCCACTCTTCTAAGTGCTTTTAGGTATATTAACTCATTAATCTTCGTGACAATGCAAAACGTAGATTCTAGTATACTGATTTTATATATGAAGAGATAGAGACATGTAGAGAGGTTAAGCGACTTACCTAATTTACTCAGTTTGTAGATAGCAAAGCTGGGATTCAAATTCAAGCAACTTGGCTTTGTGGCTCATCCTCTGAACTGTGTCAGAAGTACTTGACAAACAGTACAGGATAAAACCCTATTTAAAAGGAGCTAAAAAAAAAGGAGCTCCGTGAGGTTTGTTTTTTGTTCCACTTCTACTGAGATGGAATTTTTTATTTCTAGTATATACTTAATATAGTATACCTATCTGAAATATGTCTGGTATATTTTAATAGTATATTTTGGATGATTCAGCATATTGAATTACTTGTGGTTTGTATATGAAGTGGGAACCATGCAAGGGTAAGAAGCATTATCCGTATATCTTTAAATTCTGAAGTCATATTCTCCAACCAGAGACCAGTAGAAACACAACCTGTAGTTGAGCAAGTTGAGTTTATCACTGACTGCAGTAAGGGAACTTCATCATGGAGAATGGTTGAGATATGTCTGGGTTCAAGATAGCAGGATATTTCTCTGGATTGGGTGCTGTTGGAAAGGAAGTGGGACAAGTCTATGACGTGTGAGTATCTTAATCTTACATAGAAGGCTACAAGAATGAAGCAGGGTCAAAGTTATGACTGGAGAAAAGCATCAGTCACTCACATTAGCCAAGATAGAGAGATGCTTGATAATCTTTGTGGTTTGGACAAAGTTCATAATTTTGACTACGTTCAGACATAATTACAGAGTTTTTTTTTATTGATACATTATGATCATGCAGTGGCCTCATAAGATGTTGAATGTTGATGTTCTGTAAAATTGTTTATATTCAGTAGGACTTCAAGGCTAGCTGTGAGTACCAGTGCTAGTTGCTGGGTTATGTTTATTCTTCTCAGTAATTTTTTTCACAAGAAAACCAGGTTCATTGCAGAAAAGAACAAATTAGGAAGCATACATAAGCCAAAAGAAAAAGTTTAAACAACTTATGGAGAAAGAAGAAAATAAGCAAGATTTAAACTACCTAATATTTTATTGAATATCTTTGTAGACATTTTATCTTTACTTATATGTAAAATATTTTTGTAGAAGTGAGGTTACATTATTCATATATCTTTTTTATTCTAGAGATTTAGTTTGACTATCATTTCGTTGCCAAGTATGTGGCTGTTGTGTAATACAGAAAGTTAGTGTTAGGGACTTTATGGCCCTGTTTCATCTTTGTAACTATTTAGTTAGTTCGGTAATATATTTAGTGTTCAGTAATATATTTAGTAATCTTCTTATTTGTCTCTAGCCCTTCAAGGGCAAGGATTTTTGTATGTTTTTGTATGTATACTTAAATATACAGTATAGCATTCCCAGTTATTATTATAGGCAAGCATGAGAGAATGCAATTTTTGTAAGACAGATGAAAACGTTAATATTGGTAACTATTATGTGTCAAGTAGCTATTATTTGCTGTTAACATACAGAAAACAGAGTGATGATTTCTGAAATCTGGGAGGCCTACAGTATAATTCATTATAAGCATTTCAGAATGTTAAACAGTTTCTTAATCTTTATTATAGTATTTTAAATATTGTATTTACATATGACATCTGAATAAATTACAGAATAGTATGTGTGAATTATAAGAAATAGCATGCTTTTCAACAAAGAGTTTAATTGGTGGTTGGCATTCAGTTTACATGTACATACTTCTTGGCAATGCCTTCTTTTCATAGAGTTTTTTTGAAATCTAGGTAGAAAGCAATATTTGTATGTCTTTGCATATCTAAAAATAAAAACCATTATATAAACACTTGTTAGATGTATGTTAATTTTAATAAATACTTTCAAATCTTTATCTGAAGATCTAAAGCTTTTTCATATTTCATTTATTATCACAACAATCTAATTGAAATAAAAATGTTTACCCTCTTAGCCATTAGTAAAATGCATATACACACTTTTAAAATGTATCTTCTATCCTTTTTTCTCGTTCTTGCCCAGTTATCTTGGAAAAATGTCCTTAACTTTTACTTTCACTCTTTTCTTTTCTCCCTTTATTCCACTTGAGAGCCTCCAAGAATTCTGAAATATAATTGGGTAAATAGAAGAGTTGTTCTAGTGTCAGGTTAATACAGAGGAAAATGAAAATTACAACTTTTAAATAGATTTCAAGAACTTATATTGCTAATTACTTGTTTGCTTTTTAAATATGCCTTCTATGCTCAGATCTAAAAAAAGGACTTGAAGTACTTGACTTAAAGCTCTTGAAAAGTCTCAAAGTCTCATTTAGAAAATACCATAGAAATCTCTGCTTCTATATCCTCCTCTTATTAAGGGTACATTTTAAAAATAGCCATGGCATTTTATTTTTTTATTTTTTTGAGTTGGAGTCTCACTCTGTCGCCCAGACTGCTCCCGGCCACCGCAGCCTCAACCCGCTGGACTCCGGCGATCCTTCCGCCTCAGCCATCCGAGTAGCCGGAATTACAGTCATGCTCTACCATGCCCAGCTGATTTTTTTATTTATTATAGAGATGAGGTCTCGCCAAGTTGCCCAGGCGGGTCTTGAACCCGCGGGCTCAGGCAATTCACTCACCTCAGCCTCCCAAAGCATGGGATTACAGGCTAAGCCACCGAGCCCGGCTAGCCATGGCATTTTAAACTATTAAAGTTTAAAATATTATTTCTTGAGTGCTTAACGTGATATTTGATGCATGCTATATTAAGTAATTTCTAAAGTTAATACATAAAATTGAAGTTTTTGTAAGTTGGAGATTTACCATAATTGAAATTATGGTAGATTATGTTTGGATATTTGTATACTTTTATAAGTAGTGAGCCATTCTAGGAAGCTGGAAGTGCTCTCATCCTCAGAGACTTTCTAGTATGTTGGACATACTAGAGAGAATATTCAAAGTTACCTGAATATTCTCTCTCTCACATGTGGGCATGTACACACACAATGATTGCAAGGCAGACTGAAATACAACAGGTATCAAAAAAAGTTAAATAGAAATATTGCAGACTGAATAATTAATACTTTTGGATCAAGGAAAACATGATGTTACAGAAATTAACATTGATATTCCTGTTTGTTTAAATCTAGAATTAAAATTATAGATGTTAGACATAATTATATCAAAAGATGGCTCTTTTATGTTAAAAAGTTGGCTTTCTTTCAATTAGTATATAACTAATTTCAAGTGATTTTCTGTTCTGTTTCCTAAAAATAGCTAATTGCTTTTTTCCCCCATTTTTCTTTTTTTGACAGCTCTTCACAGATGGAATCACAAATAAACTTATTGGCTGTTATGTGGGTGATACCATGGAGGATGTAGTCCTGGTGAGAATTTATGGCAATAAGACTGAGTTGCTAGTTGATCGAGATGAAGAAGTAAAGAGTTTTCGAGTTTTGCAGGCTCATGGCTGTGCACCACAACTGTACTGTACCTTCAATAATGGACTATGCTATGAATTTATACAAGGAGAAGCACTGGATCCAAAGCATGTCTGCAACCCAGCCATTTTCAGGTACATCTCTTTTTCTAAAATTTTCTTTTGAAAAATAAGACTATTAAGTATGTTAAGGAAATAGTTTTAAAAATTGCCTTTTCTTTCTTTGAACAACTACTTGATTAACTTATAAGCTTTCTTTAGTTAGGGTTTTTACTTTTCTTCCACTAAAAATAATTAAATTCCTTCATATGAGGGAGGGACCCAGAAAAACACGAATTATCTTTTAGAAGGCAGGCCTCTTGTAGTACACTCAGAATTTGTTCCTGTGGATCAAATGGTCAACCAAAGTTTTTTTTTTTTTTTTTTTTTGAGTTGGAGTCTCACTCTGTCACCCAGACTGGAGTGCAGTGCCGCTCCCGGCCATCGCAGCCTCCACCTGCTGGGCTCCGGCGATCCTTCCACCTCAGCCTTCCGAGTAGCCGGAATTACAGGCACGCGCTACCACACCCGGCTGATTTTTTTGACTTATTATGGAGATGAGGTCTCGCCAAGTTGTCCAGGTGGGTTTTGATACCGCGGGCTCAGGCAGGCCACTCACCTCAGCCTCCCAAAGCGCGGGATTACAGGCTAAGCCACCGAGCCCGGCTCAAAGTTTTTATCTGTAAATTTTGAGAAGGTTGCCTCACAATTTTGCAGAAGAAACGTCCTTAATTGTGGCAAACAGATGACTGGTTCTTCCACCATGACAAGGCACCTGCCTACAGCGTGCTGAGTGTTCGACAGTTTTTGAACCAAAACAGCATGACCCCTGTGCCCCCCTTCCTATTCACTGGATCTCACCCTAGCAATCCCTAGCAACTTTTTTTTGTTGTTTACCCAGGTGAAAAAGTTTTCAAAGAGAAACAGTTTTTGCTGATGTGGAAGAGGTGAAATAAAAATTGGCAGAAGCACTAAAAGGCATCAAAATTGACAATTTCAAAAACTGTTTTGAGCAGTGGAAAAAGTGTCTCAATAGGTATATTCCATAAAACAGAGAGTACTTTGAAGGCAACTGAGATTTAAACATGTAGGAATAAATACATAATTTTTTATAAATAAATTCCAGGTTTTTTTGGCTCCCCCCTTGTATTTGCAGCTCTCATTGTTGATTCTTTGCAGAAGAAAGGATTATAAGAGGTTTTGGATTGACCTGCTGCAGAGAGTCAGGCCTTCCCCTTAATTTTTAAAAAGCAGTATTTGAATTGAAATGTTTTACATTCCTGTTGCCAGTTGTTTAATTGTACATTTCTTATCACCAATTACTCAACTGTTCATATTTTCAGAGGCTTTACTTATTAAGATTATATTCATTTTGCTATCACTTCTTTGTTCTTAAAGTTCTTCATTATTTAATTCAATATATTATGTTTTCCACAAAGAATAATGTCTTATATATACTTGATCTTTTTTCTAAAATTGCCAATTTAAAATTTTCTTTCTGTTCTTGAAAAAAACTAGAAAATTTGCTTGATTTGAAAACAGCGGGTTAATTAATTTATAGTTAAGCCATCAATTCTCAACCATTTAGGTCTCAAAATCCTTTAAAACTCTTTAGGTTTGTTGAGTTCCCAAAGAGCTTTTGTTTTAGCATTTTATTTATATTTACCAATATTTACTATATTAGATATTATTAAAACAAATTTTTTAGAACACAGGAATATCAAGGATACATCCTGTTAGCTATTAGTGTAATTACATTATCATGTATGTAGTCTCTTGAAAACTACCCTGTATACTCATGAGAGAATGAGAGTGAGAAAGGTAAATGTCTTGTGAAAATAGTTTTAATTTTACAAACCTTATGAAAGGGTTTTGGGCCTCTGGGGGGTCTCTGGATCATATTTTAAGAATTGCTGTAGTTCTAGCTACTTGGAAGGCTTAGGCGGAAGGATTGCCTGAGCCCAGCCGGTCGAGGATGTGATGGCCATGAGCATGCCACTGCACTCCAGCCTGGGCAACAGAATGAGACTCCAACTCAAAAAAAAAACAAAGAATTGCTAAGTCAGTACACTGGTAAAATTTAAATGTACCAGTATTGTTTACTTATTGTAAACCTGTATCAAGTAATATATTAACATATTTTGTCATAGAAATCTGTTCAAACCTTAGTTTTTAGCCATTAGATGGATATGTTCTTGTCTTACATGAGTGTACTCGTAAGATATATTGAAGGATCCTGATTAGTAGGCATATATTTGCTCTTTTGTGTCAGTTTTTTGGTGGACTTTAGGCTTGCATATATTTATTTATAAATCCTCAAACTTGTTCACAATGGTTGAGAAATACCTATACAACAGGATACAAATGAATAGATGCATAAATTTGATCAAAAGAAAAGCTGCGGTTAGATTCAGATATAAAAATATATTCTATAAGGTTGGTACAGAGGAACCATATGAGTTTCCTTGCAACTAAAGCATAGAGAAAAACATTCGTTTTAAGATAGTGTCCACAGGCCCTGCAGTCTCCACTTTCCACTGAAAAATAGACTCCTGCTTGCCTGCTACCCAAGATCAGAAAGTCTGCATGCCCATGAGTGTTGGTGCCCATTTGGACTTTCACAATCAAACATGGCAGCAAAGACGTGACTATCAAAAACTACCAAGTCTTGGTAAAGTATGCTCCTCTACTTGCAAGATACTGGCAACATTATCATCAAACAGCGGCTTGCATGCAAAGCCACCAGAACACCTTCAAGAAGGCCATGGAATCCTATTTCAGTTCCTTATGGTACTTTACTCCTGAAGTGTTTATGGTAAGGAAGGTGGATATCTTTAGTCCTTCTTTGACTATTATGTGGGGTCCCAGGCCTCCCACTGAAGTAACTCACATTACACAGATGGTCTGAGTACTCCATCATGTCAATAGGATCCAGACATCTGGAAGAGAAGATCAAACTTTGTCAGAAGAGGGGGAGATGAAACTGAATCAGATGGGGAAGCAGAATGTGACCTGAGCAATATGGAAATCACAGAAGAGTCCTGCCAGCACTTTGTAGAGATCAACAGGCACAGAGGAGAAGAGCCTTGTCAGTCTCAGCAGCTAAACAAGAAGTACCGGTGTGACTATGTAAATATCCATCGCTACCCGTACTACAACATCTATTGGTCAGTGGAACCCCTGTCCAAGAGCCCCAACAAGCTGCACCACGCCAAGATGAAATGGAACAGCACTGCCAAGATGTGGGCCATGGAGGCTGCAGTGCAGCTGCACTTTGACCTGCACTGTGGCAGAAAGCAGCCCAAGTACTGGCCATTCATTTGCCTGAAGTTCTAAGCCCTGGGCAGAAGGACCCCTGGGAATGCTTTCTGAACAGGATCCCCTGCCACACTCCCTTTCTTTTGGATATACTCTCTTCATCTCTCCTTCTGTATGTTTATCAGGGAAAGAGGGCATTATACTGAGAAATGAGCATATTTATCAAAGTTCCAGTGAACCTGTCATGAGGGTAGGTGTGATATGTCAGCCACTTGGAAGTTATCTGGACTTACAAGGGGGAACCCAGAAAAACCCGGAATTAGTTTTTGGTGGGTAGACCCCTTGTAATACAGGATTCTCCTACTAGGTAAGTGGTCTAGGAATCCATCCACATTAGTGTACCAACTACCATTCAGCTTCAGTAAATTTTTTTTTGGAGATCCTATCAATACATTTTCCCATTTCATGATGGGTGATTTACGAGTGCACCTGTCCACATGATGCTTAATGTTCAGCAGTTTTTGGCCAAAAACAGCATAATTCTTGTTCCCCATCCTCCCTATTTACCCGATCTTGCCCCGAGAGACTTTGTTTGTTTCCCCAGATGAAAAAAGGCCTCAAAGAAAAATGTTTTGCCTGTGTGGAAGAGATGAAACAAAAAAATAACAGAAGCACTAAAAGGCATCAAAATTGATAAGTTCAGAAACTGTTTTGAGCAGTGGAAAAAGCATCTTGATAGTTGTATTCATCAAACAGAGAGTACTTTGAAGGTGACTAAAGTTTAAACATGTAAGAGTAAATACACAACTTTTTAAATAAATAATTACTTTTTTTAGGTCCCTTCTATACTGTTGCCAACATGGGAAACTTTCTCTTGACATAAAATTATAATTTTGTATATATTACACTAGTATAAATTGTTGTCAATAATAATGATGTTGTCAGTAATAATGTTCAGTTTATTAAAGTTCTTCCGTAGAGATACTGAACGAAAGGCCCATGGCCAAAAGACCTAAGAAAAAAAGTTGCTTAAGGCTAATACCATTTTTACTGGTTTAGAAGTCTTAATGGCCTTTGTAAACACCTTCATACATTACACATTGATATTTCTGAACTATCTTTAAGATATCAAATGTAAACTTAGAGTTGAAGTGGGGACATTACTTTACCACCTGCCAGTCATAAGTTCAGATTTAGGAGAGTCTTACCTTCTTTTACTGTATAGTTACATGAAGGAAACTGGACACCTGGGACAGTTTTTTCTTTTTCAATTATGGTGGAAAACTACGGAATCAGATGCCATGTTGAAATCCTGTATTAGGCAGTATAGCTTTTTTATTAAGAGAATGTTATGGAGCCAGATTGCCTAAGCTTTATGATCTGTGTGAATTTGGTTATACTATTTAAACATTTTGTGTCTCAATTTCCTCATCTAAAAAAATGGGAATATTACAGATTGCCAGGAGTTAATAAAAACAAAACAAAAACAACCACCTCTAGAGTTGTCGTAAGGATTATGTTCGTTAGTATATGTGGAAAGCTTAGAACAATGCCTGGCATATATTAATCACTATGTGTTAACTTTTATAATGATTATTATTTTTTTCTCATAAGACTTCTCACACTTTACCAGACTTGGCAGAGCTTCTAAGCACTTAGACATTAATTAAAACAACTATTAAATATTACCTCGGCAAGTTATTATGGATACTACTAATTCATTGACTTTGTTGTGCTTTTAGAGGTATCATTTTTGAATTTTAAAATTTAAACAGATTTTTGTTGTTTTTAGGGACTATTTACTTTGGTATATTATATAGTATTCTTTGAAGTATATGAAAGCAGGCTATGGATGTGACAAAATAAATATTCTTAGCCACTAATCCCTCTTCCATGTTCATCTCAGACAATAGTAACCAATCTTAGAACTCTTTCCTTCTGAATCTGGATATGACCTCACAATCTTTTCCAATGAAACAATACTACCTGTTTGTTCTACCTGTTCTAGATTTATTAAGCCCTTCTTTTGCTTTTATTTTCACTTATTTAAAGAAACCAATTTATATTGAAACTTCAAGATTTTTAAATTAATACTAAAAATATTAGTAATTTGTAAATTGCCATTCTATTAATAGTTATCAAGACTTAATATGTTAAAAGTTGGAGAAATGACATTAAAATGATGATGATGATGGCAAATACTGATACACACTTAGTATGAGCGAGGCACTGTTCTGAACATCTTACATATATTAATAAATTCAACCCATAACAACCCTAGAGGATAGTCAATAGTAATCTCATTTCACTAGATGGGAAAACTAAGGTGCAAAGATTTTAAGTAATTTGCTTATGATCACATTACTAGTAAAGTACTAAAAGAATACTAATGATAAGTAACTGAGCCATTTTTACTCATTGAGAAAAGAAAATAAAATATAAAGGAAAATAGTAATATCTTTTTAAAAACACTTTCAAAAAACAACTTAGAAAAATTTGTAGATTTGAAGTGAGTCAACTCAAGAAGAAAATGACTTTTTTCTATTTATTTTTACCATTTCACATAATAATTGTTAATCGTTATTACTCCTTCTATCTAGCTTTCATTTTTGTACCCCTTAACCAACTTCTCTTCATCATCTCCCTAGCTAGATCTACTCATTCAGAATATGTATGTGATACTAATGAAGACATATACACACTTTATAAAAAGAATATACAGTTAGAAGCCAAACATCAATACTCTCAGTTGAATTCTATGATAATTGACTTATGTGATATATTGAATTGCCCCATAATTTTGAAGAGGAGAAGCAGAGTGGAGTCTGAGAAAGGAGTAAAAGAAGATGACAGTATGGAACACTGTGTGATAGGATTGGTTAGTTGCCATTATGAGTAGTCATATTTGCTGTTCAATTTATTTTGCTATTAAATTTGTTTTAAATTATATTGTAATTCTCTTATGGCATTTAAAAGTGTTTAGCAGGTTTGTTAATCACTATAAAACACAGAAAATATAAAAAAACTAATTGAGGGAAAAGCAAGTTTGGATTAATACAATGTTTGAATTATAAATGATTTTAAATAGGAATGCGACTTCATCGTTTTCACACATGTACAGTGATATACTTTTTAAATACCAAGTAAGTGAATAAACTTGGTTCTAGAGCCCCAAGAAGATATTAGAGATGTAAATTTTGGGTGATATACTTATTTAACTTTTCTCTTTTTAAAAAAATGAATTTTGTGTGTCTGTGCTACTAACAAGAATCTTGGATTTATTAAATAATAGTGGCTTATTGCCAGTTTGGGGTTAGGTGTCACATTTTGATCCATTGTTATGAGCTTTAATATTTGAATATAATCATGACCTTTCAGAAACCTTGATTTGTAGACGAGGCTAATGTGCAGCCGGACTGATTCCTCACAGCTTCAGAAAATGTTGATTGAAATCAAAGTCCACAGTACTTTATTACCTAATTCATCCATAGCTATATGCCTATATTATGATTATGATCAAGGTATGTGCTTTCACTATAAATGGTATATGTTTATGTTTGATCTAGTCTGGGAGAGGAGGAAGAAGAATCCAAGCAGTCCCTGCTGTCCTAGTAAGGGAGGGGTAAGCTAAATAGTATACAAGAACTGAAAAGGTTTTCGAAAATGTACAGGTAGTTGATGTGGGCATACTTGGGAAATTAGGCAGTATTTCACTGAGTTCACATTTGAACTAAACTTTAAAGGACAGGATAGCATATTGGAAGTGAGGGAATGGTGTATAGTTAAGCACCAAGTTATACTAAGTTAACAAGTTGTACTAAATTCATCTTTAACTGATAATCCCATTTATGGAAATTTATCATTATTTGTTTTTGATTGTTGTAGCAATCAAGTATTACTGATACCTTCAGAACATTTTTAAAATTTAGAGGTGTTTAGGAATTTTTCAGATACCTTATCAGATATTTCTCAAAAACTTGTCTCCTTTTGGAAATCCTGGATGAAGTTTAATTAAAAATATTAAAATCATCCAGTGGCAAACATAATGGCAAAATATGATTTCAAATGAATTGTAGATGTTTATTAAAAAGCATATTAATATTACTGTAGTAGAACTGGCACATTGTGAGTTACATGTAAAATTGGCAGTGTTTCCCTTTGGAAGTCAGTAGGAAAATATATAATAATTCATGAATGAAAGTTATATGCTGTGTTTCTGGCAGCTACAATTAGAAATCTCTTATTCAGATATAATTAAGGTAGATCAACACAAGGAATATTATGCTACATTGAAATGTTAATTTTGAATATTGTCTAATACATGCAAAATGACTGATGAGGGCTAAGAGGAAAAATCAGCTTAAAAATAGATTATTTAGCCATTGAAACTATAAAGAAAAGGTAGCTTAGCTGTAGCTACAATTCAGCAATAATTTGCTTATACGAAAACTCAAAGGGATATGTAAAGTGTGATACTATTGTATTGGGGTGGTAGGATTAGAGATTATTTTTCAATTTCAAAAAATTTTGTTACAGTACCTTTAATTTTTTAAAAGCTTTCAAGAGTGGTAACAATTAGCGAGTATTAGAGTTCTCTGAAGCCTTGAGACTTTCACATATTTAGCTTTAATAAGTATGAAATTTGCCTTGATGTTACTGCAGTAAAACCTTACTGAGACTAAGTAAAAGAAGGATCATGAAAATTAGATATCTTTTAAGTAATTTTTAAATAACTTTTTTATATATACAAAACATAAATTAACGACGTGTTAAATAATGCTTGTAATATATATGCCAAACATATACCTAAGTGAAATTAATTCACTAATGAAGAGATTTTCCCTTTAAAGATTTTTTTTAGAGGAGTTTTAGATTCACAGCAAAATTGAAAGAAAAATACAGATATTTCTCAGATTCCTATCTTCTACAATTTCTCCTTTTATCAACATCCCCATCAGAGTAGTACATTTGCTACAATTCATAAACCCACAATGATAAGTCATTATCACCCAAAGTCCACAGTTTACATTAGGGTTCATACTTGGTATTGTATATTTTATGAGTTTGGACAAATGTGACTACTATTATACTACTGTTAAAATAGCATGCAGAGCATTTTTACTGCCCTGAAAAAATCTGTGCTCTGCCTGTTCATCCTTTTTTTCCGCCAACCCAGGGAAACCACTGATTTTTTTGTTCCTTCCATGGTTTTGCTTTTTCCAAAATGTCATATAGTTAGAATCATATCATATGTAGCCTTTTTAGATTGGCTTCTTTGACTTAGTAATATGCATTTAAGTTTCCTTCATGTCTTTTCATGGCTTAATGACTGATTTCTTTTTAAGGCACTAAGTAATATTTCATTGCCTGGTTTTACAAAGCTTATTTATTCATTTACTACTGAAGTACATTTTGGTTACTTCCAAGTTTTAGCAATATGAATAACGCTGCTATCAGTATCCCTATGCAGATTGTTGTGTGTACATAAGGTTTTGTTTTATTGTTTAAAGATTTGTGGTGTACATGTGAGTATTTGCTACGTAAGTAAATTGTGTGCAGGCGACGTTTGGGCTGCTAGTGAGCTCTCTCTCTCCCCCTGGTAGTGGACATGGTACCCAATGGGTGGTTGTGTGCCCCTTATTCCCCCTCCCTCCCTCCTTTATTAGTGCCCAGCATTTGTTGTTCCCACTTTTGTGCTTACATACTCAAAGTTTAGGTCCCAGTTATGAGTGAGAACATGCTGTATTCAGTTTTTTGTTTCTGTGATAGTCCATTTAGAATGATGGTTTCTAGCTTCATCCATGTTGCTGCAAAGGACATGATTTTGTTTTTCTTTATGGCTGCATAGTATTCCATCATGTACGTGTACCACATTTTCCTTATCCATTGTGTGGACGTAAATTTTTCACTCCTTTGAGTAAATGCTAAACAGCATGATTGCTGGATCTTATGGTAAGAGTATATTTAGTTTTGTAATAAGCTGCTGAACCACTTCCCAAAGTGGCTGTGCCATTTTATATTCCTTGCTGTTGCTCCATGTGTTTGCCAGTATTTAATGTTGTCAGTGTTCTGGATTTTGGTCATTCTCCTGGGTATGTAGTGATACCTCATTGTTTTAACTTGTGTTTTCCTGATGATGTATGATGTGGAGTACCTTATCGTATGTTTCTTTGTCATCTGTGTATTTTCTTTAATGAAGTGTTTGCTAAGGTTTTTGGTCCTTTTTTTTTTTTTGGAGTTGGAGTCTCATTCTGTTGCCGGAGCTGGAGTACAGTGGCATGCTTGCAGCCACCCCAGTGTCTACCTGTTGGGCACCAGCGATACTTCCTCCTCAGCCTTCCAAGTAGCCAGAAGTATAGGTGGGCGCTACCATGTCCAGCTAATTTTTTGATTTATTGTAGAGCTGAGGTCTAACCAAGTTGCCTGGGCTGGTCTTGAACCTATGGGTTCAGGCAATCCACTCGCCTTGGCCTCCCAAATTGCTAGGTTTACAGGCTGAGCCACCGAGCCCGGCCTGATCCATTTTTAATTGGGTTGTTTGTGTTCTTATGACTGACATTTAAGAATTCTTTGTATATTTTATATTAACAGTTATTTATCGGACATGTGTTTTGCAAATAATTTTTCCAGTCTATGCTTTGTCTTTTTATTCTCTTGACAGTTCTTTGCAGCGCAGTTTTAATTTTATTGAAGTTCAGCTTATCAATTTTTTCTTTCTTGGATCATGCCTCCATGGTGTTATATCTGAAAAGTCATTACCAAACCCAGAGTCATCCAGATTTTTCTTCTGTGTTATCTTCTCAGAGGTTTTTAGTCTTGGATTTGACATTTAGGTCTATAATCCATTTTGAAATAATTTTTATAAGGGATGGTCTTATGAAGAGTCTGTCTAAATTCAGATTTTTGCATGTGAATATTCAGTTGTCCAGCACCATTTGTTGAAAAGACTATCATTTTTCCGTTGTATTGCTTTTGCTCCTTTGTTAATATCAGTTGACTATATCCGTCCCTTGATTTTTTTATCTGTTCTTTGGAAAATGTCACTCTATCTTGATTACTGTAGTTATATAACCATTCTTGAATTTGGGTAGTGTCAGTCCTTCAACTTTGTTCTTCTTCAATATATTGTATTGGATAGCCTGGGTATTTTGCCTGTTATAAACTTTATTAAAATTTGTTAAATTATTAAGTATTTTACTAATGTATTTTTAATTGACAACTGTGAATTATGTATATTTATGCAGAACAATATTTATATAAACTTTGGATTTTATTTTCTGATATCCACAGAATAACTTGCTGGGATTTTGATTGGGGTTACATTGAATCTGTAGATCAAGTTGGAAATAACTTGGCAGTATTGAGTCTTCTTATCTGTGAATATGGAATATCATTTATTTAGTTACTTAATTTTTTTCCCAGAGTTTTGTAGTCTTCCTCTTATAGAACTCGAGCTTTTTTTTTTTTTTAGATTTATACCTAAATTTCATTTTTTTGATGTGCTACTGTAGAATGTAGTACATTTGATTTTCTAAGTCAATTGCTGATGTTTAGGTAAGCAGTTGATGTTTACCTTATAGTCTCCATGCTTGTTATATTTGCTTGTTCCAGCAGTTTTTTTGTTGTTGTTTTTTGGTCAATATTTTTTATTTTTCTGTGTAGACAATCATGTTATCTGCAAAAAAAAGAAAAAAGTTTTATTTTTTAATTTTCACTAAATATAGCTCTTCCTGCTTGTCTTACTGCATCAGCTAGGGCTTTCAGTACAGTGTTGAGAATAGTTGGTGAAAGGGCATGCCCTTGCTTTGTTCTTGACTTAGTGGAAACTCATGTTTCTCACTATTAAGTAGGGTATTAGGTGTAGTTTTTTTTGTAGATATTCTTTATCAAGTTAAGGATAGTCTCGTTCCCTCTATTCCTAGTTTACTGAGAGTTTTTATGATTAATGGGTGTTGGGTTTTGTGAAATGCCTTTTTTGACACTGTTAATAGGTTCATATGATTTTTCTTCTTTAGTCTGCTAATGTAATGGATTACATAAATTAATTTTCAGGTATTGAGCTAGTCTTGCCCACTTGGGATAATCCTTAGTCAGGATGCATACTTTTTTTATACATTGTTAGATTTGATTTGTTAATATTTTGTGAGACAAATATATTATAAAAATAGAAAATAAATAATCTTAAGTAGGAAATATAAAAATACAGCTTTTTCTGTTATATATAAACGTACTAATAGAAGACAATTGAAGTGATTAAATCAAGTCTTTTTAAGAAATATTTTTCTTTTTTTAATGAGCATTTATTATTTAACAAAATTTTAGTTAAGTACACATAACATAAAATTTACCATCTTGACCATTTTTTAAAAATGTATGACTTGTTAGTATTGTTTATTCACATGATTGTGTAACTTATTTTTCATATTATAAAACTGAAATTATTTGCTTGTTAAAGAAACCTCACTTATCTCCTTCTCCTATCTTCTGACAGCTATCATTTACTTTCTATCTTTATAAATTTGACTACTTTAGGTATATCATGTAAGTGGAATCATGAAGTATTTTCCTTTTGATGACTGGCTTATTTCACTTAGCATGCAGTCTTTAAGGTTTATTCATGTTATAGCATGTGTCAGAATTTCCTTTGTTCAAGGCTCAATAATGTTCCATTGTATTTATATATTGTATTTTGTTTATTCATCCGTGGATGGACACTTGGGCTGTTTTCACTTTTTGGTTATTGTGAATAATGTTACTGTGAACATGGTTGTATAAATATCTTTTGAGACTGTTTTACATCTTTTGGATAAATGTGGAATTGCTGGATCATATGACAGTTTTATTTTTTAATTATTTGAGGAATCACCATACTGTTTTCTGTAGTAGCTGCACCATTTTATATTCCCACCAACAGTGTGCAAGTGTTCCAATTTGTCCACATTCTTGCTGGTTGTTATTTTCTGTTTTTTTCATAGTAATCATTCTAATAGGTATGAGGTGATATCACATTGTGCTTTTGATTTGTATTTTTTCTAATGATTTATGATGTTGAACATCTTTTATGTGCTTATTGACCATTGGTTTACTTTTTCTGCAGAAATAACTATTCGTGTTCTTTGCTTGTTTTCTAATTGGATTGTTTGTTTTTTGCTGTTGTTGTTGAGTTATAGGAATTATCCATATATTCTGGATATTAACCTCTTGACAAATATGTACATAATTTCCCAATAGTTTCTTTCGTTCTGTGGGTTGCTTTCCACTCTCTTGATTGTGTCCTTTGAGGAGTACTCTTAAATTTGATGCAATCCAGTTAATCAGTTTTTACTTTTGTTGCCTATGTTTTTGGTGTCATATCCAAGAAATCATTGCCAGCGTCCAGTGTCATAAAACTTTCCCTCCATTTTCTCCTAAGAGCTTTCATAGGTTTAGCTTTTACATTTAGATCTTTGATCCATTTTTAGTTAATTTTGATATATGGTGTAAGGAAGGAGTTCATTCTTCTGCATGTGGTATAGTTTTCCCAGCAGCATTTGTTATCCCTTCTCCATTGTTGTTCTTTTCCATTGTTCTTTCTTCATTGAATGTTCTTGGCACCTTTGTTGAATATCATTTGACTGTATAATTGTTTGTTTATTTTTGGGTTCTCTTTTCTATTCCATTTGTCTATATGTTTTTCTTTGTGACAGTATCAAACTGTATAGATTACTGTAGCTTTGTGTAATAAGTTTTGAAATCAGGAAGTATAAGACTTCAACTTTACTCTTCTTTTCCAATCTTGTTTTAGCTATTTGGGTGTCCCTTGAGTTTCCACATGAATTTTAGGATGCATTTTTCTGTTTCTGCAAAAATTGCCTTTGGAATTTTGATATGGATTGACTGAATCTGTAGATCACTTTGGGTTGTATTGACATCTTAATAGTATCACGTTTTTCATTCTATGAACACGGGTTGTCCTTCCATTTATTTTTGTATTGAATTTTTTTCAGCAACATTTTATGGTTTTTGGTATACAGTTCTTTCACCCCATTGGTTAAAAACTATTAGTCTGATTCTTTTTTTAGTAGGGCTCACTCTTTTACCCAGGCTGGAGTGCAGTGGCACGGTTATGGCCAACCAACCTTAGCCTCAACCTCCTGGACTCAGTTGATTCTTTCTCCTCAGCCTCCTGAGTAGCTGGGACTACATATGGGTGCAAGCTACCACACCTGGCTATTTTTTTTTTTTTTTTGTAGAGCCGAGGTCTCATGTTACTCAGGTGGATCTCAAACTCCTGGGCTAAGGCAGTCTTCCCTCCTTGTCCTCCCAAAGTACTGGGATTACAGGTGTGTGCCCCATAACCATCCTAATTTTCTTAACAAAGCCATTCTTCACAAACTGCATGTTTTGTTCAAGGCCAGTTTGTCAAAAATATTAGATACGTATGACACTTCTAATAGTGTATTGGATTTTTTAGTCTTTTATCAAAGCCTAGTTTTTAAGTATACAGCTGCTATGGTTGCAACTTAACTATTTTTATCTTAGTACGAGGAGATTTGTATTATTTTCAGCTATGATCTGAAAGTTTGTTTCCCCTCAAAATCTTTTTTGTTGAAACTAGTCCCAGTGTATTAAGAGGTGGGGACTTTTGGAATATTAATCATGAGAGAGGTCCAAGGGAGCTTGCTTACCCCTTCCACCATGCGAAAACACAGCAAAAAACTGCCATCTATGAGGAATGGCCCACATTAGATACTGAATTTGCTAATGCCTTGATCTTGGACTTGTTGGTTCCAGAACTGTGAGAAAGAAATTTCTGTCATTTTTAAACTACTCCATTTGTGGTATTTGTGTTACAGAAGACTGAAAGAACTAAGATACTTTACTTGTTAATTTTGCAGCATAAAGTATAAAAAAGACCAGTAGTTATGAGACCTGTAGAAATTGACTTGAATTCTAGACTTTGAGAAGAATTTAAGCAAGATGTGACTTCTTATTAAAGAACATGGGCAGTGTTTCAAATAGATGTTTATTTTCTTTTTGTATAGGAAATTATTACTTTTGTTACAATTTTTATTACATGAGATTTTTAAAAAATCCACCTGACAAAAAACCTAATAAACCTTGGTATTATGGTAAATTTCTAAATGTACTCTCATTCTTTTGCCAAGATAACTGACTCTAATTTATCAAGTATTTTTTAAGTACCTCCTCTAAGTTCTGAGCACTAAAACAGATAAAAACATAAGATACAGTCTTTGCCCCTTGAAGAATAACTTAGTGATATTTATCAATTGTATTGATAAAATAATCTTAATTACTAATATTATTGCTGTTGTTCTATTTTGAATTATGTAGGAAAATAGCATGTTAAGTGACATCATGAATATATTTTTGACTATTATATAAAAATGATACTATTACTTAATATTAGTAGTATCCCTTACAGCGTTAATTTTATTTTAGCAATGCATCTACAGATAGGGCAAATTATTTATAATTTACTTATACTAGACATTAAAAATTGTCTTTTTCATTTTCATAAATATTTTTTGCAAGTATTAACTATGTTGTACTATGATGATTATTAGATATTTTAGTTTCCATTAGAGTAACCATATATTACTTTATGCAGAAAGTGTTTTTAAAATTTTAAAAGTAATTTTTATAATTCTATCTATAATTTTAAAAATTTGTTCTAAGGAACAGTTGTATTTGGTAAATTTTTAAAGAAAGTCATCATTTGGAAAAATTTTACTTTGATCACACTATAGTTTTTGTATATTTAACCTTTCTGTTGTAATTCATAGGAAATTGTTGTGAAATAGGAAGTTAGTCTATCAGGTATTTGTATATGAATCTGAATGTGAAGTTCATGTTGTGATTACTGAACTTAAAAGTTTAATAATCAATCACCACTCCTATTCAACAGAGTGCTGGAAGTCCTGATCAGAGCAGTCAGGCAAGAGAAAGGAAAAAAAGGTATCCAAATAGGAAAAGAAGAATAAATTATCCCTCTTTCACAGATGATACGATTCTACGTCTAGAAAACTCTTAAGATGCCACCAAAAAACTCCTAGCACTCATAAGTGTCTTAGTAAAACCTCAGGGTCCAAAAAAATGCTCAAAAATCAGCTGCATTTCTGTACACCAACAACATTCAAGCTGAGAACCAAATCAAGAACACAATCCCATTCATAGTAGCCGCAAAAAAATTAAAACACCTAGGAATATCCAACCAAAGAGGTGAAAGATTTCTATAGTGAAAACTAAAAAGCACTGCTGAAAGAAATCAAAGATGACACAAACAAATGGAAAAATTCCCATGTTCATGAATTGGAAGAATCAATATTGTTAAAATGTCCATACTGCCTAAAGCAGTCTATCGATTTAATGCAATCCCTATCAAATTAACAGCATCATTTTTCACAGATCTAGAAAGAACAATACTTAAATTCATATGGAAGCAAAAAAAGAGCATGAGTATACAAAACTAGCCTATGTAAAAAGTAGAAAGCCAGAAGCATCACACTGCCAGACTTCAAAATTTGCTAGAATGCTACAGTAACTAAAACAGCATGGTACTGGTACAAAAATAAACACATAGGCCAATGTAATGGAATTGAGAACCCAGAAATAAAACTACTGTCATACAACATACAACCATCTTGTCTCTTACAAGTTAAAAAAAAACAAACACTGGGGAAAGGACACCTTGTTTAACAAATGATGCTGGGGAAAGTGGCTCATCATGAGAGAAGAAGGAAGGTGGATCCTTTCCTCTCACCATATACAAAAATTAACTTAAGATACATTAATGACCTAAAAATAAGTTCTCAAACTATAACAATCCTAGAAGAAAGCCTAGAAACACTCTTCTGAACATCAGCCTAGACAATGAATTCACGACCAAGACCTCACGAGCAAAACAACAAAAGCCAAAATTGACAAGTGGGACCTAATCAAATACAAAGAACTTTTGCATAGCAGATGAAGCCATCAACTGAGTTAATAGACAGCCTAGAGAATGGGAGAAAATATTTGCAACCTGTACATTCAACAGAGGACTTATACCCAGAAGCATCAAAGAACGCAAACAAATTGACAGGAAAAAAATAATAATCCCATTTAAAGTGGATGAAGAACATGAACAGACATTTCTCGAAGGAAGTCATACAAGCAGCCAACAAACATGAAAAAATGTTCAACATCACTAATCAGAGAAATGCAAATTAAAACCACAGATACCATCTCACGACAGTCAGAATGACTGTTAATAAAAAGTAAAAAAACACATGGTTTTTGGTGTGGTTGCAGAGAAAAGGGAACATTTGTATACTGATGGTGAGAATGAGAATGTAAACTAGTCAACTTCTGTGGACAGCAGTTGGGAAATTTCTGAAAGAACTAAAAATAGATTTACCATTTGACCCAGCAATCCCACTACGGGATATATACCCAAAGGAGCATAAATCACTCTACCAAAAAGGCACCTGTATTTATATGTCTACCTCAGCATTATCTACAGTAGTTAAAAACATGGGACCACCTAGGCACCCAGCAACAGTGAACTGGATGAAGAAAATATGGTACATATACACTATGGATAATATGCAGCCATACAAAAGAACAAAATCATGCCTTTTGCAGCAACATGGCTGCAGCTGTAGACCATCCTAAGTGAATTGTCACAGAAACAGAAAACTAAATACCACATGTTCTATTCATAAATGAGAGCTGAGTGCATACAGGCATAAAGATAAGAATAGTAGACACTGAGGACTCTTAAAGAGGGGAGGAAGAGAAGGGAAAAAGAATTGGAAAATTACCCACTGGGTATCCTGCCTACCACCTAGGTGATGAGCTCAATAGAAGCCCAAACATCACCATCACACAATATACCTATGTAATAAACTTATGTACACACCCCTTGAACCTAAATAAATAAATAAAATAGTTTTTAAAAGTTTAAATCAATCAAATTTTTATGTAGATGTTCATTTTTTTCCCCCTGATATTAGGAACATATGAAATGAAGTCTGAGGGAAAACTTCAAAACTATGTAATGGGCCATGTATTTTGTTCTTTGTAAGGAACCTGAGAACCAGAGAAATTAAATTATTTACTTAAGTTTAGATCGCAAATACAATGGCAAAGTCAGACTGAAAGCCCAACTAATTTTGTGCAGTGTTATTGAGATATCCTATAGTGGTAAAGATGTGGCTTTTGGATTGGATTATCGATTCATATCCTGGCTGTGCCCCTGTTGGCAACCTTTCTGCCAGAAAGGTCGATGTACTCTAAATTGATACTTTCTCTTCTAGCAGCTATTTATATTAAATAGATTTCATTAACTTGGAACATTTAGCCCCCTTGGAGTTGTGGCCATACTATTTTATTCATTTTTGGAGAACTTACCATAGAATTGTCATTTCAGTCACAGTCAGCTGACTAACTAGACAACTTTTACAATTACATTTTATATATTGCAAATAAGAGTCTCTTACAAACCTTGGGATAAAACTATTAAAAAATTACATTCTTGGCCAGGCATGATAGTTAATGCCTGTAATCCAGGCACTTAGGGAGGCCCAGGTGGGAGGATTGTTTGAGCCCAGGAGTTCAAGACCAGCCTGAGCAACAGCGAGACTTCTTCTCTACAAAAATAAAAGTATTAGCCCGGCATGGTGGTGCATGCTTGTAGTCCTAGCTACCTGAGATTCAGAGGTGGAATGATCGTCTGCTCTTAGGGGATTGAAGCTTGCAATGAGCCATGATTTTGCCACTGCACTCCAGCCTGGGTGATAGAGTGAGACCCTGACTTAAAAAAGAAAAAAAAAAAGGCATTCTTAATTATTTTTAGAACTCCAAGCAAATAAAATTTGTTGGTGCTAAATACCTATTCTGATTTATGTGTCCCTTCTGAATCACTTGTTTCATTTGTTCAGTAAATATTTCTGGGTCACTGAATTCTGTTGACATAGGTTACCCCGTAAGTTTTATGTAACACAGCTTTTACCTTGCTTCAAGGCTCTACTTTCCTCTTCTCCCTCAAGTTTAAACCCAGTTTTAACTGACTTAAAGTATGTGCGTGGAAACGTGCATGTGTGTGTACATGTGGGTTTTTTCATTTGGGTTTTTTCTGTATTCTTGTAGACAAGAATATGCTGTCTTGAGCAGGGTTGGTCAGTGGTTTCATTTATATAAATAAATGTTTGTTCATCCATTTGTTTGTTTGAGAGGTATGTCCCAAAGTACACATGCATAAAAAGATTACAGATTTAAATAATTTAGTAATGCATTAGTTAGATTAAGGATGAGGCTAATACTATTGATTGTTGATGGTAATTTGAAAATACATGTTGACTTCAAGGATTTATTGGTGCATAAAAACTGAGAATACTGAGTTTGATCCATAGAATGGATCTGGGAACTGTAACATTAGGAATATCATTTTATTCTGTTTGCCCTTTTTTTTCTGACAAACTTTCCATAAGAAAGACCATGATGTTAATCAACAGATTTCTCTAATCAGTTTAGCTATCCCAGGATTGGGGGTGAAGTTCCATTTTTCCTAATAGCTTCAACCAAAGCGATTAGCTTCAATTAATTTAGGATCAACTCTCTGGCTTAGCTAGGTAAATATGAGGGGAGACCCCAAAACCCCCACAATTTGTATGTAAAAAATTGTGTATTTATTCTTATATGTTTAAATTTCAGTCACCTTTAGAGTGCTCTCTGTTTGGTGCAATACATCTATCGAGACATGTTTACCACTGCTGAAAACAGTTTTAGGACTCGTCAGCTTTGATGCCTTTTAGTGCTTCTGCCATTTTTTATTTCACCTCTTCCACATCTGTGAAACATTTCCCTCCGGGGATATAACATAAAACCTTCCTAAATAACCTTCTTTGAATAATATTAATAATTTTTAAAATAGAAGCTAACTCAGCAATCATGTAACCAGACACTGTTTTAAGCACTTTACATACACCAACTCAATCCTTATAAAAACTCTGTATGGTTAATACGCTACTCTTGATATTTCCATTTTATAGAAGAGAAAACAGGTAACTTGCTTTAAGGTTACACAGCAGAAGTGCTAACTGGGGGAACTGGGATTTAATCTCATCAGTTTGGCTCCAGAGTCTTGTGCTTTTAACCTTTACAATACTAGACTGCCTCTCAACTCTGCATTATCTCAACAAGTCCAGGAAATCTTGCTTCACCATTACCATCCGCCTCATTATTTTTTAAATGACTTTCCTCAAAATCTTTCCATCAAATAGCTATTTTAAAAGAGAATTTTCTATCTTTATACTGTAGCTTCATGGATATCCAGCACGCTAGACACACTTTCAGAAGACTGCTTAGTCTGTGTTGGCAGGGTATAACTTCCCTATTGAATCAAAGTTTGACAAACTACCCACAAATACACATCTGGGAACCTTTTAAATATCTTAATGCTCTGTCTGCACCCTAGACCAATTAATCAGAATTTCTGGGGATAGCACGTAGGCCTTTGTAACTTTTTTTTTTAAGTTTTTCAAAACCATGCCAACAAGAACTAAGAGAACAGGTAGAGTTGGTGGAGCCAGGTTTCAACAAAAGGGGTTTCAGGTGATAGATGCGTTCACATGGGAGAAGCAAAATCCAATAGAGAGTACAGCGGGACCTCACAGAAAGCCAGGGAGGAAGACTTCCAGCCCAGGTGAACCTTTTAAAAGAAGCCTGTAACTCTGAGTTTCAGAAGTACACTCAGAATCTTAAGAATCTAAATCAGTCCTTGCCAACTTCAGTGGATGTTTGTCTAGAGCAATAGTTTCGGAGTGTTACTCACCAATGGATCCCCCATCAATTAGTCAGAAGTGAGGACAAAGGCTTCAAAGGCCCACATGTAGGGTCCTGAGTGAGAGGTCTAGGGGTCCAGTGATGAATCTGATTTTGACTGACTGCACCATAACAGTTAAAGAAAAAGTTATTCACTGATAACTTGTTAAAGAATGATACAGCTGACTTTATTCAGGATGATTTTGATAGGTATTGGGACCATGGCAATGGGAGTTTGGAGCAGGGGCAAATACAAATACAGCATGGGTTAGGTAGAAATTTATAGCCAAGGAACAGAGTGGGGTCAGTGGATGACAGATTACTAAGAGGTAACATCAGGTATAAGGGTATTCTGGCTAAAACATCCAAACAGAATCCTTGCTGAAGACAGGCCAGAGAGGTCCGACATCACCTGGGGGATGGGACCTGATCAAATATTAAAGGTGGTCAAATACTAAGGATAGGGGAGTTTTTGCTAAAGTGACTTTTCAGGGTTCTTGCAAAAACTGAATTTTACGAGGAAATGCACTGGAAGGCTTACAAGTAGATCAGGAGACTGACTAAAGTTTGGTCAAGAATCTTTGTTAGTAGACATGAACTTTGTGATGCTTAACTTTTTCTTTTTATGTTGTTTTGTTTTAAACAGGCTAATAGCTCGTCAACTTGCTAAAATCCATGCAATCCATGCACACAATGGTTGGATTCCAAAATCTAATCTGTGGCTAAAGATGGGAAAATATTTCTCTCTCATTCCCACAGGATTTGCAGATGAAGACCTTAACAAAAGGTAAAATTGCTTTTACATTTGAAATTATGTTTTGCATTGCATTGCTCTATAATAGGGTTTCAAAGGTAGCTACAAGATTTCTGTGTATAAAATCTGATTTTATCTCTGCATTGAAATATATATTAATTCTTTGACTCTCAGATAGCACTGCAGAAATAACTGCCTCTCTATCCCCCTCAGTGCCCTTTGCCCAAAAAATACCCTAAAAACAGCAAAACTCAATAGAAGTAGGGGACGAAACAGATATAGACCATTACTTGGAAATAATGGTAATATAAGGTCACTATGAATGGATACATTTTTGCATATTATGAGTTGGCCATAGAGAGGTTTTTATAAAAAAAAAAAAACCTCTTTTTGTTCAAGGCCTAGTGATCAACATTGGGATAGTGTAATACCAGAGTGTGGAAAGTTTGGGTTATTTTTACTGTGACTATTTAAATCTCAGATAATGAGGTTGAAAATTCTCTTATTGGAGTCTTACCCAGTTTTTGTAAGACTGACTCTTCAGTTTCAAACTGACTAAGATATTTCATTATTTTCTGTACAAAAAATGTATAGATCAGCATTTAAAATCTAAATTATATGAACATATTTTATATAATGTGATTATTATTAATACAAAAATTGGAAATAATATTTTGTTGTTTTTATCTAAAACATGTGCAGACTACATATTTGTATTTAGAAGTCTTTGTTTCAAGAACAATAGAGGCAAAACAGGACCTATAGATTTTTTTCTTCTTTTTATTTTAAAATATTCATTAGGGAAAAAATAGCTATAGTTTGATTATTTCAAAGATTAATTTCATTCATTTTGTGTATGTATTTGGGTAGCTTGTTAAACTTTCATTCAATAGTGATGTTATACCCTCCCAACACAGACTAGGCAGTCTTCTGAAAGTGTGTCTAGCGTGCTGGATATTTTTGAAGCTACAGTATAAAGATAGATAATTCTCTTTTGAAATAGCTATTTGATTGAAAGATTTGGGGAAAAAGCCGTTTAAAAATAATGAGGCAAATGGTAGTGGTGAAGCAAGATTTCCTGGTCTTTTAAGATAATGAAGAGTTGAGAGGCAGTCTGGTATTGTATAGTTTGTCTCTGGAGCCAAACTGATGAGATTAAATCCCAGTTCCCCCAGTTAACATTTCTGCTGTGCAACTTTCTATAAAATGGAAATAGCAAGAGTAGTGTATTAACTGGACTCAGTGGCTCAGCCTGTAATCCCAGCAATTTGGGAGGCTGAGGAGAGTGGATTGCCTGAGCCCGCAGGTTTGAGACCCACCCGCGCAACTTGGCGAAACCTCATCTCTACAATAAATCAAAAATTAGTTGGGTTTGGTAGCAGGCACCTGTAGTTCCAAGTACTTGGAAGGCTGAGGTGGAAGAATTGCTGGAGCCCAGCAGGCCGAGACTGCTGTGGCCGGTAGTGTGCTACTGCACTCCAGTCTGGGCAACAGAGTGAGACTCCAACTCCAAAAAAAAAAAAAAGAGTAGTGTATTAACCGTACAGAGTTTTTATGAGGATTAATTGAGTTATTGTATGTAAAGTGCTTAAAACAGTGCCTAGTTACCTAATTGCTGAGTTAGCTTCTATTTTAAAAATTGTTATTCAAAAAAGATTATTTATGTGGTTTTTGTTACATTTCTTAGACTCTCCAAGGTATACTTTAAATTCTTGAGGTTAGTAGTACTTTGAAAAAGCTGGAGGTATACTATGGTAAGTAACAGGAAGAAAATATATAAGAGCACAAAATACTATTTGAATATTAAAATATTTTTTATACCTCTC